>NW_016107808.1:737186-747614 GCF_001604975.1 Cebus imitator | reverse complement strand
CTCTGCTTTTTTTCTGTTTTTTATTTACTTGGTAGATTTTTCTTCAACCCTTTATTTTGAACCTATAAGTGTCTTTGAATGTGAAATGGGTCTGTTGTGACATCATACCAACGGGTCTTGCTTCTTTATCCACCTTGCCACCCTGTGCCTTTTAATTGGTACTTTTAGCCCATTTACATTTAGGTTAATATTAATATCTGTTGATTTTATCCTGTCATAGTGTCCTAAGGTACTTTTTATACAGACTTATTTATGTGGTTTCTTTATGAGTGTCTCAGGTCTGTGTACTTAAGTGTGTTTTTATAGTGGCTGATACTGGTCTTCCATTTCCATATTTAGTGCTCTTTTCAGAAACTTTTGTAGGAAACGTTTGGTGGTAACAAACTCAATTAGCATTTGCTTTTCTGAAAAGGATCTTATTTCTCTTTTGCTTATGAAGCTCAGTTTGGTTGGAAATAAAATTCTGTGTTGGAATTTCTTTTCTTTAAGAGTGTTGAAAATAGGCTCCCAATCTCTTCTGGCTTGTAGAGTTTCTGCTAAGAGATCCACTGTTAGTCTGATGGGCTTCACTTTGTAGGTGACCTGTCCTTTGTCTTAGCTACCTTAACATTTTTTCTTTTACTTTGACCTTGGAGAATCTGATGATTATGTGTCTTGGAGATGTACTTCTTGTGAAGTATTTTGTAGGGGTTCTTTGCATTTCCTGAATTTGAATGTTGGCCTGTCTTGCTAGGTTGGGGAAGTTCTCATGGATGGTATCCTGAAATATGTTTTCCAAGTTGGTTCCATTTTCTCCATCTCTTCCAGGCATGCCAATGAGTCATAGATTAGGTCTCTTTATATAATCCCATAATTTTTGAAAGTTTTGTTTGTTACTTTATTTTTATTCTTGTTTGACACTCTTATTTCAGAAACGCAGTCTTCCAATTCTGAGATTATTTCCTTAGCTTGGTCTGTTCTGCTGTTAATGCTTGCAATTGCATCATGAAATTCTTGTAGTATGTTTTTTCACCTCTATTAAGTCAGTTTTTTTTTTTTTTTTTTTTTTTTTTTTTTTTTTTTTTTTTTTTTTTTTTATATATATATATATATATATATATATATATATATATATATATATATACACACACACACACTGGCCTTTTTGCTGGTCAGCTCCTAAATTATTTTATTTTGATTTTAAATTGCTTAGATTTGTTTTAAAATGTTCTGCTGAATCTCAGTGATCTTTGTTCCTGTCAATAGTCTGAGTTCTATTTCTGTCATTTCAGCCATCTAATTGTGGTTAAGGCCCATGGCTGGGGAATGAGTATTGTCATTGTGTGGTAAAAAGACATTCTATCTTTTTTAGTTGTCAGAGTTCTTACACTGGTTCTTTCTTATCTGTGTGGGCTAATATTCCTTCAGTACTTGAAATCACTGTCCTTCAGATATTCATTTTTTTTCTTTTACCTACTTGATAAACTTGAATGTTTGTGTTTGATGGTGGTATAAAGTGAGTTCAGTTGCCGATTTTGTTTCTGGTAGATTTTAGGGGGCCATTGCTCCACTCAGGACTCCTGGACTGTATGCTCTAAAACTGGGGGACTGGTACTGGTCCCTAGCTTTGTTATCTGGCTCCTCAAGGTAAGAAATTCTCTGCACTTCGGGGCTGAGGTGCTCCCAGACTGCTCGTCACAACAATCCAATGATTGGTGTCAGCCAAATCACTTCATAGGGTGGTATGAGTTGGATTTGTCCTCATTTGCTTGTGCCAGCAGCAGTAGTGGCAGCAGAGTGGCAGGGTGCATGCTCTTCAGCAGTGACAGGGCCCTAGTAAGTACTGAGGTTCCAGCCTCTGTGTGGGTGTTTGGTGTGGTGGCAGTGGCAGCGTGGCTTGGGGTAACAGAGAACCCCCACCTGCAACTGTTCATGTGTTTATGTTGGCGGTGGTATTAGCATGGCTCCAGGACATTGGACTGTATGCACCCTCTGTGTACATTCACTTTTGCGGCATTGGCTGTTCAGGGCAGGGGTGGACTTGCTGTTCTTCCTGCAGCAGTGTCAAGACAGGTGTGGAGTGCTCATGGGGTCAGGGCTGGCAGTCTCTGTACTCACCAAAGTGCCAATGACAATCGCAGTGTAACAAAAGGAGGATGGGTGAGGCTCAGTCACACCAGAAGCAGTGGAATAGAAGGATGTATGTGCACACCTGTGATAGCAGGGAAATGAAGGCAAGGTCTACCCACATATGCACATGCCAGTGATGTGATGTGGGGGATGGCTATGGGTGAGAGTGTGCAGGCAAAGTGGCATGGGGTAGACTGCAGTGGGGAGAGGGCCCAGGAATGCTTGTGCATGTCCATGGGAGCTGCTTTTCTGGAGCACTCTGCCAGTCAGATGTGGTCTGCCATCATAGGAGCTATATTGGAGGCCTCCAGCAGGTACCTAGGGCTGCATTGCAGGTAGGCATGGCCAGGCTTCAACCCCAGGAGAGGGATTCCCTGGTTGAATTGGCCCCATATCATGGGAAGACTACCCTTCAGAATTCAGGTCTAAGATCTAACAGTCCCCCTAGGGCTAAATTATCCTATGAGAGCAAGTTGAGCCTAGGGATATGGGTATCCTTGGCCATGCAATACTACAAATGCTTTTGCACCAAACCCTTTGGGCTTTTCACTGACTTGAGATCCACCCCTACCACTTCTCTAAGCAGCTCTTCCTGCCAATTCAAGTGTCTATGGTGGTTGAGGGGTCTCTACCTAAAGGGATTCCAGAAGCCTGTGGCAAGAGCAGGTTGTTCTTTTCCTGTCAACTCTCCTCTTCTGCAGGAGTCACTGGGAGCCAGAAAGGAGTCCTTGTTCATGGTAGTTTCAGTCCATGTTCCTCTCTCTCTGTATCTTCCCTCCATCTGTTCTCAATTCCTTCCGAAGATCTGATAGGAGGGTGCTGGTCTTCCTGGTGTCCCAGTCCCTTGGTGGGAAATGTTCCTCCTGGCTGTGTCTAGCTGGCTATCTTGGTGAAACCAGAACTTTATTTTGGTCTGTCTCACAGGGTTCATGTTGTGAAAGTTCTGTTGACTGTGCCTTCAATATTTCTTCCAAGTTTGGCATCCTCATAAAGTCCCTACAACCTAATAGCCAAAAAGATCATGTTAAAAGTTGAAGTAGATCTTAATAAAAACCAAATTCCAAGTAAGAGCCTGTAATTTTGTAAATATTCTGGCCTCATGTTTTATCTACTGAACAGCTCTCCTGCCACTCTCTGGGCTTGTTATATTGGGCACCCTGGTACTTCTCAGAAAACTGAACAGATTTCCACCTCAGAGCGTTTGCACTTACTATTTCCTCTGCTAGGAGTGCTCTTCTTTCAAATATGTTTACAAATCACTTCCTTATCTTTTTCAAGTCTTTGGTCAAATATTACATTCTCAGAGAAGACTCCTCCCACTATAACTACTAGAAAAACACTTATTCTCTCTAGTTAATGCCTTATCCACCCCCCCTTTAAAACTTACCTGTATATGAAATTGTATTTTATAAATTTATGTTTATTCTTTTTTTGTTTCTTACACTACGATGTAAACCCAAAGAAGACAAATAATTTATCTGTTTTGTCTATTCCTGTATGTCCAATAACTCAAACAGTGTTTTGCACATAGAAGTTGTTCAATAAATATTAGTTGAATGAAGTGTTATCTTGTTCTTGTGTCCCACTCAGACACACCTTGCCTGAGGCGAACTGAATGGCAATGTGACAATGCAATCATCCTTGAAAGTTTACCATACAGCTTGCCATTGATCAGGCACTCCTAAAAGATTAAATGACCCTTTAGGCCTATGGAAATACTTTAGAAGAAATAAAATATCCCAGATATCTCAAATACGCCCACTATTTCTTCATGGCTTGGAAATTTTTATAATGAAAAACAAAAACATTTATTCAAATTCAACTAATTCAGTGAAAATTTTAGGCACTTTTATGTACCTAACCTGATTTGAAAATTAAATTAATGCTATCCATAAAATAGTATTTTTGCTTTACATGTGAGAAAAGTGGAACTCTGTGATGTCACAACTTGATTACATTTCATGTCTTAAGTGATATAGCCAGAACTTAAATTCACATCCTGCATACTTTCATACTTTCAACTATGTCAGGGTAATATTATTTATTTGTTATCTTTTGTTTATTTTGTTTATTCTTTATGTATTGGAAATAAGCAAAAACTAGAAGAGTTAATATGTTGGTCTAAATGAGTCTGGTATCAAAATATTTGATACCAGAATTGATTACTGCTAGAGTATGAAGGAGTTTAATAACAGGAAGGCACAAAGAACAAACAGTCATAGAAGAGTGAAAAAGGAGACAGAAGAGTGAAAAGCAAAATGTGCTCACTTCTTAAATCCAATTAAATATGTGTCTGTGTGTGTGTGTGTGCCTGTATGTTTAGTATGGACTAGCATACTATAACTTTATGCAAAGATAAAGCCGAACATAAAGTTATTTTATGAAATTATGATGATTACTATGAGTATCAATATAATCATACCCTCACAATGTTAGAATTTTGCTGAACTATTTGGTCATATGTTAAGTAGCTTCAAATAAACTGTTTTTCAGTTCTTGCATTTAATTTTTAAAATTGCTTTTTGTGATAATCTTTACTCCTCTCTCATCTATTTAAGTTTGTTACAAGTTTCATCATACTTAGAAAAGATATAAATGTATGCATATGTACATTCATGGTATACATATGGGACATGTACATCATGGGACAAATGAGACATGCTGTATATATTAGTTTGCAACTTACCTGTTTCCTTTAATATATCACAGTTATAGTTCTATGCTAAGTACACATAGTTATAACTTGGGTTTCTTTGTCTTAGACATTACATGGTTATAATGTGGCTGTAGAAAATTTTATCTTCTATTCTTTTTACTAACATTATTTTTCTTTGTATTTTTACTTTCTTTTTTTTCTATTGCAAACAATGTTACAGTGAATATTATAATAGTATTTTAAGTACTCATATTTTTATACATGTAGGATAAATTCCTAGAATTTGAAATGTGGGCTCATAATACATTTATACTTTATTTTTATTGAAACATAATATTTACACATATTGTTGGGTTACGTGTGGTATTTTGTTACATGAACAGTGTAATGATCAAGCAAGGGTATTTGGAATGTACATCTCCTCGAGTATCTATCATTTCAATGTGTCGTAAACATTTCCAATCTTCTCTTTAACTATTTTGAAATATGCAATACATTGTTGTTAACTAGTCACTGTTCTCTGCTCTCAAATATTAGAACATATTCCTTCTATCTAACTGTATATTTCTACTATTTAACGAACTTTTCTTCACCTACTTCACCCCTTTCTGCTTGGGTGTCAATCGTTCTATGCTATACCTTCATGAGACCAAAATTTTTAGCTCTGTCATTATTGAGGCCATGCAATATTTGTTGTTCTGTGCCTGGCATATTTCACCTAACATCATGACCTCCAGTTTTATCCATGTTGCTTTCAATGACAGATTTGTTTTTCTATAACCAAAAACTATTTCATTGTGTGTATATACCATGTGTTTTATTTATTTATCTGTTGATAAACACTTAAATTGATTTCATATCTTTGTGATTTTGAAGAGTGCTGCAATAAATATGGGAGTAGAGATATCACTTTGATAGATTGATTTATTTTCCTTTGAATAAATACCCAGTAGTGGGATTGTTTGATCATATGGTAATTCTACTTTTAAACTGTTTTTGAAGAAATCTCCAAGCTGCCTTCCATAGTGTATATACTAATTTACATTCCCATCAGCAGTGTATAAAAGCTCCCTTTTCTTCCCATCCTCACCAGAATCTGTTATTTTTTGTCTATTTAGTAATAGCTGCTCTAATTAGGGTAGGATAAGATCTCACTGCAGTCTTGATTTGCATTATCCCCATGGTTAGTTGTGTTGAGTGTTTTGTTATATGCTTTTTGACTGTATATCTTCTTTTGAGAAATGCCCATTCATGCATTTTGCCTACTTTTTTTTTTTTGAGACAGAGTCTTGCTTTGTTTCCCAGGCTGGATTGCTGTGGCATGATCTCGGCTCACTGCAACCTCTGCTACTGGATGTAAGTGATTCTTGTGCCTCAGACCCCCGAGTAGCTGGGATTACAAGCATGTGTCACCACACCCAGCTATTTGTGTGTGTGTGTTTGTGTGTTTTTAGTAGTGACACAGTTTCGCCACGTTGGCCAGGTTGGTCTCAAACTCCTGGCCTCAAGATTCTGCCCGTCTCAGCCTCCTAATGTTCTGGGATTACAGATGTGATCCACCATACCTGGCCTATGCCCACTTTTTAATGAGATTATTTTTTGTGTGTGTGGTTGGTTGGTTTACTGTTGAGTTCTTTGAGTTCCTTATATATTCTAGGTATTTGTGCCTTGTCAGATGAATAGTTTGCAAATATTTTATTTTATTTAACACCTTGTCTCTTAACTCTGATTTTTTCTTTGTTGTGTAGCTTTTTAGTTTAATATAGTCTCATTTGATTATTTATGCTTTTGTTGTCAGTTGTTTTGAAGTTTTAGCCACAAAATTGTCATATGTATGAATGTCCTGAAGTGTTTCCCCTATGTTTACTTCTAGTAGTTTTAGAGTTTCAGGTCTTATGTTTAAGTCTTTAGTCCATCTTGAGTTGATTACTTTATATGGTGAGAAATAGGGACCCCGTTTTATTCCTCTACCCATATGAATATCTAATTACCGCAGCATCATTCACTAAAAAGTGTGTCCTTTCCACAGTGTACATTCCTGATGCCTTTTTCAAAAATCAGTTGGCTATAAACTTGTGGATTTATTTCTGGATTTTCTATTCTATTTTCTTTGGCTATGTGTATTTTTTATCCCAGGACAATGGTGTTTTGGATGCAACAGCCTTGTATGATATTTTGAAGTCAGGTTGTATTATGCCTCTAGCTTTGTTCTTTTTGCTCAAGACTGCTGTGGCTATTCAGGGCATTTTTTTGTACCATACAAATTGTAGTATTTTTTTTTCTATTAATGTGAAAAATGTAATTGGTATTTTCATAAGGATCACATTGAATCTGTAGACTATTTTGGGCATTATAAGTTTTTTCAACAATTTTAAATCTTCCATCCCATGTACATGAGATATTGTTTTCATTACTTCGTGTCCTCTTCAATTTATTTCATCAGTGTGTGTAGTTTTCTTTGTAGATGCATTTCACCTTCTTTGTAAGATTAGTCCCAGTGTTTTGGTTTGTTTCTTTGTAGCTACTGTAAATCACATTTCCTCCCACAGTAACTAAACAACATGAAACTGAGTACAAAAACAGAGATACAGACCAATGGAACAAAATAGAGAACCCAGGAATAAAGCCACACACTTACAATCATTTGATCTTTGACAAAGTCAACAATAATAAGCAATGGGAAAAAGACTTCATTTTCAATAAATGGTGCTTAGATAACTGGCTAGCCAGAGGAAAATACTGGACTCCTACCTCACACCACACAGAAAAAAATCATTCAGGATGAACTAAAGACATAAATGTAGGACCTCAAACTAAAAAAACTCTTATAAGAAAACCTAGGAAATGCCCGTTTCAAAAAATAATTATTTTGGCTAAGTTGCAAAGAAAACCAAATCAGTTGCAACAAAAACAAAAATTGAAAAGTGGGATGTAATTAAACTAACTTCTGCACAGCAAAAGAAATTACTTACATACTATGGGAGAAATTACTTGCATACAGCAAAAGAAATTATGAACAAACAGACAACTTGCAGAAAGAGAGAACATATTCATAAACTATGCATCGACCAAGTTCTAATATCCAGAATCTATGAGGAATTTAGACTAATCAAAAAGAAAAACAATCCCTTTTAAAATCGACAAAATACATGAATAGAAATGTATTAAAAGAAGACATACACACAGCCAACAAACATGTGAAAAACATGCCCATCATCACTAATCATCAGAGAAATGCAAATCAAAACCACAATGAGATCCCATTTCACACCAGGCAGAATAGCTATTATTAAAAAGTCAAAAATAACAGATGCTGGCAAGGAAAGGGAACACATAAATTTTTGGCAGGAATACAAATTAGTTGAGCCACTGTTGGAAGCCATTTTGAGATTTCTCAAAGAACTTAGAACAGAGCTACCATTCAATCCAGCAATCCCTTTACTGGGTATATATCCAAAAGAAAATAAGTCATTCTACTACACACACACTTGTATGTTCATCACTGGGCTTATCACTGGTTTTGCTGTATCCTGTAGGTTTTGGTATATTGGGTTTTAATTTTCATTTGTTTCAAGATATCTGTTGATTTTTCTCCTTAATTTCTTTGTTTATCCAGTGGCCATTCGGGAACATGTTGTTTAATTTTCATTTATTTGTAGTGTTTCACAATGCTACAAATTTCTGTTTCTGACTTTTAGATTTAATCTGTTTTTAATCCAAGAGGATACATGATCTGATTTAAATTTATAAAAATTTGTTTTGTTTTGTGTCTTAACACATGGGGTATATGAAGAATATTCCTTGTTCTGATAAGAAAATTTTTATTTTATAGTTGTTAGGTGAAATATTCTGTGAATGTCTGTTACGATCCATTTGGTCTTCTGTGCAGCTTAAATCCAAAGTTTCATTTTTTCAATTATTAGTCTAGAAAATGGGTCTAATCCTGGAAGCAGAGTGTTTAATTCTCATACTATTATTTTATTAGAGTTTCTCTCTCCATTTAGACATGATAGTATTTATTTTATGTATTCTGTATACCTACTGCTCTGGTGTTGGGTGCATATTTGCTTAATTTTTTTAAAAATTATCTTGCTGAATTGTATTATTATTATGTAGGAACCTTGTTGATCTCTTTTAATGACTTTTAAAGTCTGTTTTACCTGCAGTAAGTATAGCTACTCTGTTCACTTTTGGTTTCCATTTGCATGAAATATCTTTTTTGCATTGTTTACTTTCTGTCTGGATGTGTCTTTATGGGTGAGATCAGTTTCTTGTAGGAAATATACATTTGGGCCATTTTTATCATTTATTCAGCCAGTTTATCTTTTAAAGTGGAAGGCTTCATTTACATCCAAATTTTATTAATATGAGAGCTTATTCTTAATTGATTTCTGGTCATTTTGTATATCCTTTATTCCATTCTTTGTCTTTTGCTTAACGTTGTTTGGTGGTTTTCTGTAGTGGTAAAATTTGAGTCATTTCACTTTCTTATTTGTGTGTTTGCTCTACCAGCGGGCTTTATACTTTGTGTTTTTAATGATGATACTGTTCTTTCATTTCCAGTGTAGGAGTCTCTTAAGCATTATTTCTGGAGTCCATCTAATGGTGGTGAATGCCCTAAGCTTTGTCTTATCTGGAAAGACTTTATTTCTTCTTCACTTATAAAGGAAAATATTACTGGGATAGTATTTTCCTGGCAGTTTGTTTTATCTTCCAACACTTTGAATATATCATTCATTCTCTTTTTGCCTGTAATGTTTCGGTGGAGAAAGCTGCTGTTAGTCTGATGGGGCTCTCTTCTAAGTGATTAGATACTTTTCTTTTGATGTTTCTAGAATTCTCTGTTTCAGATTTGTGACAGTTTGATTCCAATGTGCTATTGGGAAAGACATTCTTGAAATGTATCTATTTGTGGTTCTCAGAAATTTCGGTATCTGGATATCTAAATCTCTTGCTAGACTTCAGAAGTTTTCAGCTATTATTTGGTGAAATAGATTTACTAGCCTTTTTGTTTTCTCCTGATCTCCTGGAGATAAATTGGAATATTTTATCATTTTTTAGTGTCCCATATGTTATGTAGGCTTTGTTAGTTCTTTTTTGTAAATTCATTTTTGCTTATTTTTGTCTAGTGGGTTATTTCAAAACACCTGTAGTCATGTTCTGGAATTATTTCTTCTGCTTGTTCTTGTCTATTCTTGAAGACTTTGCATGTATTTTATAGTTTATTTAATAAATTGTCCTATTCCAGAATTTCTGATTGTGTTTTATTTGTAACTTTTATCTCCTTGGTACATTTCTCATTCATGTTCTAAATGATTTCTCTATTTTTTTTTTTCTGCTGTTTGTTCTGCACTCTGTTGCATCTCACAGATTTTCTCTAATATAATTATTTTAAATTATTTTTCCAAGACTACAACTTTTTTATTGGAATTTGTTTATACAGAATTATTAAGTTTTTTTGGAGGTATCATTTTGTCCTTGCTTTTTTAGAATTCTTGTTTCCTTACATTGTTATCTGCAAATCTGATATAACATATCTGATATACCAGTGTTTTGAATTTCCTTCTGTAGGAGAGGATTTTCTCTTGAAGCTGCAACTATTATGTTGATTAGTGTATCCTTTTATTCTGGGCTCATGCATTAGTGAAGTTTCTGTATGATTT
>NW_016107808.1:706425-737161 GCF_001604975.1 Cebus imitator | reverse complement strand
ATCAGAGGTGTCTATTTCTTCAGTAGCTTGGGATGCAGTTGCTATCGGTGGCTATGCAGAAGTTTTGCCAGGGATAAGAATGCCACATGGGCTTGTCTTTGGGCTCCAGGATAGCCAGTAACTGCATTTATGTTAATGTGTCCAGCTTGGCCACTTATTGGGTTTCCAATCCACTTGTTTGCATTTCATTACTGGCAGCAGTAAACTGCATGAGTACGTAGGTTATTGGGCCCCTGGGCAGCAGGCATGTTGTAAATAATGGCAGTAGCAATAATGGATGACCCTCCGGCTTTCATGTTCTGTGCTGCTGTTGGCAGTGTCTGAGACAGACCAGGTGGATGTCCCTTTTCCCAGGCCTGCATGTGGCTCATGTGGGTAGGTGCCAGCTGTGGAGTTAGTGACAAGAGGTCAGGCATGATTATAGGTCCTTAGAAGGAGTGCTCATGTGCTAATGGTGGATTTGACTGGTTGGTCCTCAGGACTTCTGGAAAATTTACTTGTGCATTGGCAATGAAAATGGGCAGGATTGGCTAGTCAACAGGCCCCCTACTGGTATTTCCAGGTTCTGGCTGTGGTAGGCAGAGGCAGGGTGATCCTCAGGCCTTGAGTCAAATGCTCAGATGTGGGCAGTAGTGGCTGTACTGCAGCCTTGCTATTGAGGATGGTGGGGTTGCTTTTATTTGCAGTAACTATAAGCATGTTTCTGCAGAGTATGTGCCTTGCTGACACTCTGGCTCAAGCAGTAATAGGCTGCATTGATGGGGCTGCAGGAAAGGGAGTTTGTCCTCAGGTACTTGAAAGTGCATGGTAACTGCTGCTCGGGCAGTGTGGTTGTTGCTAATGACTGATGTTTCAGGAATGTCTATAGTTGAGGGATGTGATTGTTGTCTCAAGGATGTTGAGATGCAGATACTGTTTGAGCCCTCAGGAAAGATGCAGCCTGGTGAGGGTTGAGCTCTCAATATAGCATCATGCAGTCACTGCTTGGGATTCAGAGGTTGTGTGAGAACTAGAATGAGCTGTCTTTCTGGAGCAGTGCTTTTTCGAGGTCTCCATGAAGCTCCCTGTGTTAGTCTCAGTGCCTTCAAGGGTTAAGGGACTCCCATGCTAGGATTCTAGATGTCTGTAGTGAAAATGTAGAGCACTGAGTGTATTTTACTTACATTTCCCTGCATTGGGGAAACTCTCCAGGCTCCCAGTCAATCCTAGCTGAGCAGACTGCCTTGAATCTCTCTCCTTTGCTTTAGGCATTTGTAGCCACTTCTTTGTTGAATTCCAGTGTTCTCTCTTATCTATTCAAAGTATAATTGTCTACCCATTATTTTGATTTTTCTTTGCAGAGGTAGGGAGTACAAGGTGCTTCTAGTCAGCCATCTTGAAGCCTCTGTATATTTTCACATTTAAGAGTTACCAAAACATTGTCCTTCATTTTTTTAAATCAATTTACACTCACAAAATGATGAATACATTTGGTTTATTATACTTTTATACAAAATTGAGTGTTCTAAATCTTTCAAAAAAAATTTGCCAGGTGGGAAACCATTTCATTTTATTAGTTTTTTCTTTATTAGTGAGGCTTATTAGCAATTTATATCTCTTCTGTGAATTTCCAGTGTATCATTTAGGGTCATGGCCAGAGACATATGACATACCTGTATCTTTATGGCACAAATATGGCAAATTAAAAAGGGCTAAATGAAAGTGGCATTTTATAAAGGCAAGTTCATTGTTTCAGGCAATGGCTATAAAACATTTTGTACTCCAGACCTCTTTATTCTCTTACGATATTTTAATGGCTTCAATGAGCTTTATTAGATAACATTGAATATTTTAATAACTATTTTATCTAAGTAAACTCATTATATGCTAACATACAAGCATAATTTATGACAAATAACTCTTTTTTCCCCAAAATAAAATTAGAACAGTTGCATTCTTTTATACTTTTGCAAATCTCTTTGATCTGTGGCTTAATATAAGATACCTGTATATTTACTTATATATTTAATCTGTTCTGGAAAGAGTGAATAACACCTTAACATCATCTTGAATGTAACTTTGAACTCCTTTTGAGAGAAGTTAGCTAGCTTGCCTTAGGTAGACAGCAGGAGAAAGGGTTCCAGAGAGTCCCCCACACAGGGGTCAGTTCCTCATTCCTACATAACATAAAAAGCATCCTAGGAAAAAAAATCAATCTGTGGGTACTGATTAGGGAAGTAACACATTGGGTTGTGCCTGGAGGCATGCCCATGGCTGCACAGATAAGAAGATCTACAACCCACTGAGATAAAAACTTGCACAAACTTCTGGCTCACTCAGATAAGGGAAAAGGCCCAACATAGAAATGCTTTTGTCCTTTGTATAATCAGTGGACTCCCAAGAAAAAGTTTCTTTTCCTTTTGTGGGCATAACACGGTGGACTCTAGTGGTTTCTGGTGGGCACTTTCCTTCTTTTTTTGGACTGTGAGCCTGACCTCTATGAGTCATTACTTCAGCTCCTGATTGGTTCCAGGCCAAGGTCCCAGGCTGAGATTTAACTTCAGCTTCTGATTGGTCCCAGACCAAAGTCTCCAGCCAAGCTGAATTGCACTGTCTCCAAGACAGCTCACAGACTAAGCACATTCTTTTCCCTTTCCAGTCCATAAAAACCTCAAACCCCAGCCTCACAGTAGGTAACACATTCAGGCCCCCCCTACACTGCAGAGTGATTTTTTTTTTTTTCGGTTATTAAACTTTTGATCCAACCTCACCCTTGTGTCTGCACTGCTTAATTCTCTGGGATGTGAGACAAAGTTCTCAGACAATGAGAGATTGATATACTGTGGTGCATTGGTGAGACTACAACAATGTAGCCAATGAAAGGGTCATAGGATCCTAAGTTGTCACATTTTGGGGACCACTGGTTTAAGGAAACCAATGAGGGATAATGCAGTACTCCAAGGATAATAACAATGGGAACCTCTTACCACCAGTAGGCCCTAGGGGGCAAGAAGTGGACTAGCAATAAGGAGAGTTGTCTGACTGGAACTCTGTTCTTTGGTACAGAGAGACAGCCAACCCATAGTAACATGGTAGGAAGACAACTGGAGTGAAAACTACCCTTCCTCATCGTCTTCTTACCCTCATCTTCTACAGTTCTCCAAATCTCACCATAAGCTAGGGGACAATGGAGCTGATTGATGCAGTCCATATGGGCCAACCTCTTTGAGCACAGAACCATAAAGAGAAGGGCAGGGAGTGGACCTAGAAGGGTACATGGAAGAAAATTAGTATATCCATTCCATTTCCTTTTTCATTTGTATTGTCTTCTTGTTGAACTATGAGAGCTCTTTTTATATTGGGGTGAATTAATCTTTACTAACTTTGTAGCACTTTTCTACCCATTAAGAACTTACATTGAATGTTGTTTATGAAAACTTTAATAGTAACATTTATTTGCTTTTGCAGTTTATGTACCGATACCTTGCATTTTTTGTTTAAGTGTCTTCCATTCAAACTTTATTTATGTACATTTCTTTACATATTCTTTGAATAATTTAATATTTTTGCTTAATATGTCTCTAGAATACACTTATTTGTATATGGACAAATATAGGAGTCTATTTATATTTAATTTCAAACTTGTTTCAAGGTCATCTGTCTCTGTTATCTAAAATGTCACCTTTATGATATATATCATATGATATATGAGATGCCTAATATATTATTATACATCACATATGTTATGTTTTATTGAATATGATATATTCAATTTATAGATTTATATATATATATGTATTTCCAAATGCTTTATTTCATTTCTAATCTGGTTAATTTTTTTTCAGAACTATCCCAAAATTTCATAGATACAATGTCTCTATAATATATTTTAATTTTGTTGGGCATCATTATCTTCTACATGTATAGATACATTTACAATCTTGTTAACTTTTTCTGTAATAGGAAAATTTAAGGTCTACAAAAAAATGGGCAGTTCCTTCTATGGGTGGGTGAATAGAGAAAAGTGTATGTCTTTTAAAGCATAAACTTTCTGATCTACCACTTCAAAGATTTTTTTTCCTGAATGCTATGTGTCACAAAATGGATTTTAAAAGGTTCGAGATGACACAGATAAATACCTCCCCAAGAAGTCCATTTCTTTCAGAAACAAATATGAATGTTTTTGTAAAATTATTTTTTATGCTTACTCAAATTTTAGGAAGGAGGAACCTTTCTGCTTCTGAATTTCTTGTTGTTTGCTGAGCAGCATAATTTTTTGAGACATAAAATTGAAAAATCTAAAGAACGGGGATTAAATATTCAAAATAATATATGCATAGAGAAATGGGTGAAAAAAAATAAAATATCCAGAAAGTAAAATGATGAAGTGAGGATCACCAAAGGAGGAATAATCTCATGAAAGCAACTAGACAAGAGAGTCTTGAGAGAAGAGAAAGAGATCAAAGTAGCCATAGTTAAGTAATGATTTAGAACAAAGTGATGAGGAAAAAGTTTTAGGGAGTTTGACGGTGTGATTAGGCTAATTTTCTTCTTTATATCTTCAAGAGTCCATCAAAAAAGATGCACATTGTTCTGAATGGATTTTTAGACTCCAGTTGGAGTTTTATTTCCATGTGTCATCAATCTGAAACATGCTTTAAATTGAGAAGTAGAATGCCCAGTTTTATCTGGGTTATGCCTATGGCCATTGGCTGTGGTTATTGACTTTTTTTTTTCTACTTCCTACTAAGAGTTGTCTCTATCAATTGGAACTTCAATGGACGTTAAAGGATAAAAATATTTGATGGAAGATGTGACTCTTAGATTTGTCAATTGTTTACTCTTCCAGTAAAATATTCAATGTGGAAATATATCAACATTGCTGAGTTGTTAATGGAGTCCTTTATAGGAGTCTTTTTTATGTCTGATTATTAGACATAACTGAGCTAGAGTTTATGAAACATTTTTACATAAGTTATCTAATATTCTCTAAAATGTTCTGTGAGATAAGAAAAACAGAACTTCCTTTGTGTGTGTGTGTGTGTGTGTGTGTGTGTGTGTCCTTGCGTTTAATCATTTTATTAATAAAGAAACTGTAAGTAAGATAAGTTTAATGGCTTGACTCTAGAATCACCCGCTTATATGTGTGAATATGTGTCCTTGTTTGTATGAGAGAGAGAAATAGACACATGTTATGTACACTTTATAATTTTTCTCTACCAGTTCAGTTAATTACTGGGTTAACACATGTAAATTATCTGGTATAATAAACATTTTACCTTTATGCAGTATGCAATCATAAAATTGATTTCTATACACTGATGTAATCAGTAATAACATTAGATCATTTTCCTGACAAATTTTGTTTTAATTCTGACACCTGTGTGTTTTACAAAGCTCCAAGCAATATGCTTTTGCTATTATATTTGTTATTCTAGCAACAGTAATTTTTGCAATTTAGATTGCATAGCAAGATTAGTTTACTAATTTTAAATAGTAAATTGCTACAGTAATAAAAATGAATCATCAAATTGCTTATTGAGTCTAACTTATCAAATAGTATGTCATGAAACCATTGCAAAACCAAATTTATAATTAAGTGAAAACTACCATCAAGTGTACAAAATTCAATAAACATTGGAATGGCACCATTACCTATATATGTGCAATGTCAGGTATGCACCTTTATCTTATTTAGTGTGTCTTAAATTGAGCCCATTTCTGTATGGATTCAAGTTTTCATTTTTGTACAATCTTTCCTAATGGTATTTTATAGCACCTAATACTTTAAATTGGAGAATAACTTGCTTTTGAGAATTATACAAAATAGTATAGTTAAAATTTGACATAGTCTTTGGAATTTAGATACAATATTTTAACTGTTAAATGAGAGTATAATGAATGTTGAAACTTTCATTATGGTTCAGATAGATGAAATGTTAGGTCATAGCGTGTTCTACTGAAAAAGGCAGGATTAAATAGGTATTTGGTATCTTCTATCTGCTCATTTATCTTCTGTCTGGAGTGTACCTCTCACATTTCTTTACACCAAGATATTTACTTCAGTTTTGTTTTCTAGGAAATCTTACCTAACTGTCCTGATCAACAGTAGACTCTCTTTTCATGCTAGAACTATTGTTTTGTCTACCTGCCTTCTGGTATGTGCTATTGAATTTTTATAGTTTTAAATATTATATATATGTAGAAGGTGTATATGTTAAGGAGTTACATGAGCTATTTTGATACAGAAATGTAATATATAAAAATCACATCAGGGTTAATACATTAATATGATATATGAAACCTCAAGAATATGTTCTTTGTGTTTTGAACAATCAAGTTATACCCATTATTATTTTAAAATGTACAATTAAATTCTTTTTACTATAGTCACCGAGTTATACCAAATATTAGGTCTTAATCATGCTTTCTAAGTACTTTTTTTAACCTCTTAATAATTCCTATTCCTCTTCACACATCCATTACTGTTCTACTCTCTATCTCTATGAGTTCAATTGTTTTAATTTTTAGATCCCACAAATAACTGAGAATATGCAATGTTTATCTTTCTGTGCCTGGTTTATTTCACTTGATATGATGACCTTCAATTCGTTCCATGTTTTCGCAAGTGAAAAGATTTCAATCTTTGTATGGCTGAATAGTACTCCATTGTGTAATGTACTACATTTCCCTTATCCATTCTGCTGTTGATGCATACTTAGGTTGCTGTCAAATCTTGGCTATTGTGAACAGTGCTGCAATTAACATGTGAGTGCAGATACATTTTCAATATACTGATTTCCTTTTCCTTCAGTTAGATTGCTGGATTGTATCATAGCTCTATTTTTGGTTTTTGGAGGAACCCCCAACTGTTTTCCATAGTGGTTGTACTACAATACATTCCACCAGCAGTGTAAGAGGTTTTCCTTTTCTCCACATTTTCACCAGCGTTTGTTATTGCCTGTCTTTTGAATAAAAGCAATTTTAACAGGGGTGAGATGATGTCTCTTTGTAGCTTTGTTTGCATTATTCTCATGAACAATGATATTCAGCACAATTTCATATAACTGACATGTGTATGTCTTCTTTTGAGAAATATCTATTCAGCTTTTTTACCCAGTTTTAATAAGACTTAAACTTTTTCTAAAAAGTTGAGTGACTTGTGTATTCTGTTTATTAATCCCTTGTCAGATAAATAGTTTACATTTACTCTTATTTTGTGGGTTGTCTCTTAAATTTGTTGGTTGTTACCTTTGCTGTGTGTAAGCTTTTTAACTTGATGTGATCATATTTGTTCATTTTTACTTTGCTTGCCTGTGCCTGGGAGCTCAAGAAGTCTTTGCCCACTCCAATGTCCTGTAGAATTTCCCCAAGGTTTTCTTTCAGTCATTTTTTACATTGAGGTCCTAGAGTTTAGTATTTAATCTATTTTGATTTTGTTTTTTGTATAGTAAGAGATATGGGTGTGGATTTACTATTTTGCATGTGAATATACAGGTTTCTTAAAATCATTTATTTAAGAGACTGTTCTTTCCCCAAAGTATGTTCTTGAAAGCTTTGTAGGAAATGAGTTTACTGTAGATGTTTGGATTTGTTTCTGGGTTCTCTATTTTGTTTCTATGGTTTATGTATCCATTTTTATGCCAATTACCATAAGGCTGATTTGGTTACTATATCTCTGTAATATAATTGGAAGTCAGGTAATGTTAATCCTCCAGTTTTGTTATTTTTGCCTAAGAGAGCTTTGACTATTTTGAGTCTTGTGTGTTTCCACATAAATTTTAGCATAGTGTTTTTTTTTTTTTCCATTTCTGTGAAGAATGCCATGGTATTTTGATAGGAATTGCATTGAATCTGTAGATTGCTTTGAATTGTATGGACATTTTAACAATAATGATACTTCCAGTCCATGAACATGGAATATCTTTAGATTTTTTTGTGTCCTTTCCAATTTCTTTCATCATCATTTTATAGTTATCATTGGAAAGATTTTTCCAGTTATTTTATTACATTAATTCTTATTTTATTCTATTTGTAGTTGTAGTGAATGAGATTATTTTCTTGATTTATTTTCATATTGTATACCATTGACATAAACAAGTACTAATGATTTTTGTATGTTGATTTTATATCCTAAAACTTTACTAAATTTATTTATTAGTTCTAATACATTTTGATGAAGTCTAGGTTTTTTTCAAATATAAGATTGTATTATCTGTATGCAAGGCTAATTTGACTTATTTCTTTTTTATTTTGGTGCTCTGTATTTCTACCTTTGGTCTGACTGCTTTAACTAGGCCTTTAGTACTGTGTTAAGTAATACTGGTGACAGTGGGCACTCTTGTCATGTTTCAGACTTTAGAGAAAAGGCTTTCAATGTTTCCCCACTCAGTATGATACTTCCCGTGGTTCTGTCATATGTGGCTTTTATTATGTTGAGTTATGCTTATTCTATACCTAGTTACTTGAGGTTATTTTAATCATGAAAAATATTGAATTTTATCAAATGCCTACACAGAATTAATTGAAATGATAACATGGATTTTGTCTTTTATTCTCTTGATATTAGGTATAATTTTGATTGATTTGCATATGTTCAATTGTTCTTCCATCCTTGGAATGACCCCCACTCAGTCATAATAAATCATATTTTTAATATGTTGTTGAATTTAGTTTGCTAGTATTTTGTTGAATATTATTACATCAATATTCGTTTGAAATATTGGCCTGTAGTTTTTTTATTTCATGTGTCTTTGTCTGACTTTGGTATCAGGATAATGCTGTTCTTATAGAATGAGTTTATATGTATTCTTTACTCCTCAATTTTTCCAAATAAATTGAATAGAATTTGACTTAATTATTTTTTTAATGTTTGGTAGAATCCAACAGTGACACCATTGGTTTCTGGGCTTTTCTATACTAGTAGATTTTTATTACAACTTTGATCTTGTTACTTGTTGTTAGTCCATTCAAGTTTTGGATTTCTTCATGCTCAAACTTGGTCGATTGTATTTTCCTAAGAATTCATCAGTTTCCTCTGGATTTTCCAATTTATTGGCATACAGTTGCTCAGATTAGCTATTAATTATCCTTTTCTATTTATGTCATATCAGTTTTCATCTCCAATTTAATTTATTTGAATCTTCTCTACTTTTAGTTACTCTGGCTAAAGGTTGGTCTATTTTGTTTAACTTTTCAAATAAAAACAAAACCACCAAATTTTAGTTTCCTTACATCATTAGGATATTTATTTGAAGATGTTTTTTGGTGTAGTCACTTACAGCTATAAATTTTTTTTTTTAGTACTGATTTTGCTGTATTCCATATGTATTCATATGTTGTGTTTTCATTATTGTTTCTTAGAAGATATTTTAAAATTTCTTTCTTAATTTCTTCATTGACCCGCTTGTCATTCTGAAACATATTTTTTTTAATTCTCATGTAATTGTATAGTTTCCAAAATTCCTCTTGTTAATTTTAGTTTTATTCTACTGTGTTCAAAGGAGATACTTGATATTATTTCAATTTTTCTGAATGTCTTAACTCTTGTTTTGCGACCTAAGATAGGCTAGCCTTGAAAATGATCATGTACTGAAGAAAAGAATGTGTATTCTGCAGCTGTTGAATGAAATGTTCCATTTATACCTCTTACATCCATTTGGAATAGTGAAAATTAAGTCTAATGTTTCCTCGTGTATTTTCTGTCTGAAAGATCTGTCTAATGTTAAAACTGGGGTATTGAAATATCCAGTTATTGCGTTGGGGTCTAAACTCTCTCTTTAGCTCTAATAATATTTGCTTTATATATCTAGGTGTTCAGTTGTTGACTGTGCATATATTTACAATCATTATATTAGTTTTTGAATTTAAACTTCCATCATTATATAATAACCTTTTTTTGTCTCTTTTTACAATTTTTGTCTTAAAATCAATTTTGTCTGATGTAAATACAGCTACTCCTGCCTATTTTAGTTTCCTTTGGCATAGAATATTTTTTGTCCTCCCTTTACTTTGAGTTTATAGGTATCTATATAGGTGAAGTATGTTTCTTGTAGGCGAAATATCATTGGGTCTTACGTTTTACTCCATTCAGCCACTCTTAGTCTTTTGAATGGGAATTATAGGCCATTTACATTCAATTATTTTATTGAAAAATGAGGATTTACTCCCATCATTTTGTTTTATTTCTGGTTGTTTGTGGTCTTGTCTTACTTTCTTTTCCTCACTATCTTTCTTTCAGTGAAGACAATTTTCTCTTGTAATGTGATTTAATTTTTGCTCTTTTTTGTTTACATTTTATGTTATTTTTTATTTGAGGTTGCGGTGAGACTGGCAAATACTATCTTATAACTCATTATTTTGTGTTTATAACAAAATAACACTGTTGGCATAAAACAATTAAACCAGCAAAAAGAGAACTAATAAGAATGATAC
Organism: Cebus imitator; assembly: GCF_001604975.1. NCBI lineage: Eukaryota > Metazoa > Chordata > Mammalia > Primates > Cebidae > Cebus > Cebus imitator. The sequence continues at coordinate 726,748 of NW_016107808.1, read as the reverse complement.
AACTTGAGTGCATTCCATTATTTAATATTCTGTTGTTTCTACTTATGTCTTATTGGATTGACTATGTCTTGAAAATTTGTCATATTTATATTTGACTTTTCAAATTCCTTCTACTTAAGTTGTTTAAAAGCATCAGTTACAGTGTTATAATCTGTATTTTTCTATGTACTATTACCAATGAGTTTTGTACCTCCATGTGATTTGTTATTACTCATTAATGCCATTTTTTTATGATCAAAATACTCTCTTTAGCATTTTTTGTAGGCTAGTTCTGGTATTGATGAAATGTCTCAGCTTTCATTGGTCTGGGAAAGTCTTCAGTTCTCTTTTACGTTTGAAGGATATTTTCAACAGATATCCTATTTTAGAGTAAAAGTTTTCTTCCTTTATCATTTTAAATATGTCATACCATGCTCTCATGACATGTAAGATTTTCACTGAAAAGTCTGCTGCCAGATTTATTTGAGCTCCAGTATATGTTATTTGCTTGTTTCTCTTCCTGCCTTTAGAATCCTGTATTTATCTTTGACTTTGAAATATTTGATTATAAAATGCCTTGAGGTAGTCTTCTTTGGGTTAAATTGGCTTGGTGTTCTATAACTTTCTTGTACTTGCATTTTGATATCATACTCCAGTGTTGGAAAGTTCTCTGTTATTTTCCCTTTGAATAAACTTTCTATTCCTATTTTAGTATCTACCTTCTCTTAAGGCCAATTGCTCTTATATTTGCCCTTCCAGAGCTATTTTCTAGATCCTGTAAGTATGTTTAGTTGTTTTATTATTCTTTTGTTGTCTTCTCTGATTGTGTATTTTTAAATAGCCTAGCTTCAACCTCACTAATTGTAACTTTTCCTTGATCAGTTATTTTACCAAGAGACTGATGCATTCTTCATCCTGTCAGTTGCATTTTTCAGCTCTAGCATCCCGGATCAATTCTTTTTAGATATTTCAGTCTCTTTTTAAAATTCTCTGATAGAATCCTTATTTATCATATTGTATTGAATTTCTTTGAGTTTCTTCAGAACAGTTATTTTGAGTTCTGTTTCTTAATGATCACAAATCTCTATTTCTCCAGAACTTGTCTCCTGCCTTATTTAGTTTATTTGGTGAGGTCACATTCTGGATGGCTCATAGATGTTTTTCAGTGTCTGGACATTGAAGAATTAGGCATTTATTATAGTCTTCACTCTCTGGGCTTGTTTGCACCCATATTTTTTCTTTTGAGAACTTTCCAGATATTTAAAATGTATTGATTGCTGTTTCCTAAGCACACTAATGTCAGTAACACTGTGGTTTCTGTAGACTTGTAGAGGTACCACCTTGATGTTCTTGGACAAGATGTTAAAAGACTGCTCTGGATTACAAGGAAGAGACTCTCGTGTTTGTTGTTTTTTTCTTACCTTCTCCCAATGAATGAAGTTGCTCCCTCTGTTCTGAGCCACCTGGATATGGGCATGGAGTGGCATAAGCACCCCTGTGGCAACTATCATTATAAATGTGCTGGGCAGACCTGAAGCCAGCACAGCACTGAGTCTCATCCAAGGCCTGCTGTAACTACTCCATATTTATGACCTATGTTATCTCAAGGCCCTGGGGCTCTACAATAAGCATGTGGCAATGGCAGCCAATACTGTTCCCTTCCTTTTAGGGTCATGTGTTTTCTGAGGTTCTGGATGTATTCAGAGCTGCCATCTCAGAGACAGGGACTAGAGTCATAATCCTTAGAAGTCTACCTGATACTCTTTTGTACTGCGGCAAAGCTGGCACTCAATCCACAAGAAACAATTCTTCCTACTATTCCTCCTCCTTCCTAAAAGCAGAGAAACCTCATCCTAAAATATCACTTGATTTTAAAGTCTCACATGATTTTCGCTATTGTCAGAGTGTCACCCAAGGTGCATGATACACAACCTGCATATTGCTGCTGGTTATTTACAAGTTAAGGGGTCATTGTCAGCCAGTGATAAATCTTCCCTGGACTGGGTTCTTTTCTTCAGGGCAGTGGGTTCTCTTCTGGTTCAGAATGTGTCTAGAATTGTTATCTAGGAGCTAGGGCCTGGAATTGAGGCCTCACAACTCTGATATCCTATCCTGCATTGGCTGAGCTGATGGCTGAGATGTGAGACAAAATTCTCCCCACTCTTCCCTCCCATCTCCTCAAGCAGAGGGAAGAGATCTCTTTTAGAGCTGTAAGATGTGCAAGAATTCCTCTACCTTTTCTCTCAGTAAGTTTCCTGCTCCCTGCCTCTGAGCCCAGTTTACCACGAAGACCCACCACGGAGTTGTAGTCCTTATGGCCTAGACCACCTGTAAAGTTTATTTAGGGCCCAAGAACATTTAGTGCACAGTGGCAAGGCTTGCCAGCTACTGGGTTGGCATTGCCCTCTTGCTAGGGTTGGTTAAAATTCACTCGCCATGAACAGGCATCAACTGAGTTTGTTTCAGTTTTGCTTTTTGCTGTAACAATTTAGCATTCAGTTTAATACAATGCCTCACAATTGCTGCATTATTCCCCTCCTAAGCCCCCATATTCTTTCTCTGAAGGACACTGCTACAGCTGAGCAATAAGGGAGCAGTGGCATAGATACTCAAGACTGCTTTTACTACATTTTCAGCACCTCTTTCAGTAGTATGAAATGAAACCCAGATCTGTGAGTGCTGACCTGGTTTTTATTTCTTAGGAATGTGCTTTTATGTGTACATAGTTTTACACTGGCGTCCTTACGTGGGGGACAATTGGTAGAGCCTTCCATTCTGCCATTTTGCTCTACCTTCTCTCCTTATATGTCATTTTATGTCCTACTTTATTTAAATCCCTATCACAGATTTTGTACTAGATTGTAAATTCCTGCAGTATCAAGTATATATAATATTTATCTTACTACCATCCATGATTGCACTAGATGTATTAGTTTTCTAGGACTGCCGTTAGGAATTACCAAAATTTAATGGCTTAATGCAAAAGGAATGTATTCTTTCACAGTACTAGGCCACAAATTTTAAGTTAATGTGTTAGAAATGCTACATTTTCTCTGGAGGCACTAGGGTAGAATTCTTCCCTGTCTCTTCCAACTTCTGGTGGCTCAGGTGTTCCTTGACTTGTGGCTGCATCACCATAAACTGTCTCTGTGAAGAACTTCTTCACAAGAACTACAGATCACTGCTCAAATAAATCAGAAAAGCACACAAACAAATGGAAAAAGATTCCATGCTTATGGATAGAATTGGTATTACAAAAATGGCCATACTTCCCTAAGTAATTTATACATTTAATACTATTCCCATTAAACTATCATTGATGTTAAAAAATATATATTGTAGAATTCATATGGAACCCAAAAGAAGCCTGAATAGCCAAGACAATTCTAAGCAAAAAGAACAAAGCTGTGGAGGCATCGTACTACCTGACTTCAAACTATACTCCAAGACAAAAATTAACAAAACAGCATGATACTGGTAGAAGAAGAGCTACATAGACCAATGGCAGAGAATAGAGAGATCAGAAAGACCACACACCTACAACCACCTAAGTTTCAACAAACCTCACAAAAACAAGCAATGCGAAAAGGATTTCCTATTTAATAAATGGCCCTGGACATATGCAGAAAGTTTAAACTAAACTACTTGCTTTCACCATATAAAAAATTGACTCAAGATGGATTAAAGACCTAAATGTAAATCCCAAAACTATAAAAATCCTAGAAGAAAATATGGGCAATACCATTTAGGAAATAAGGACAAAGTACAAAGATTTCATGAGGAAAACAACAAAAGCAAAAATAGATAAATGGGATCTCATTAAACTAAAGAGCTTCTGTACATTAAAAGAAATTATCATCACAGTGAAAAGACAGCCTACAGATTGGGACAACATTTTTGTGATCGTTACATCTGACAAAGCTTTAATATCTAGAATCTATAAGAAACTTAAGAAACTTAAATTCACAAGAACAAAACCAACAATGTCATTAAAATGTGGGCAAAGGACATGAATAGACACTTCTGAAAAGAAGACATACATGCAGCCAAAAGTCCTATAAAAAGAGGCTCAAAAATCACTGATCATTAGGGAAATGCAAATCAAAACTGCAATGAGACATAATCTTATGCAAGCCGGAATGGCTATTAATGAAGCTGCTATGCTGTCTGGGGTATATACCCTGGGGTTCGTTATTGCACGCCGAGAAATAATTCAAAACATAGACACATGTGGGTAGGTTAAATAAGGAGTGGAAAGTTTAATAGACAAAGGATAAGGGAGAGTAGCTTTTTGTGTGTGTGAAAGAGAGATTGTCTGAAAAAATTGGGGAAGTGGAAGACTGCAGCAGATATTATAGGCAGGCTAGTTGGGTTTGATCAGGTATGACATCTACATAGTGTGTGGGGGAAGACTGGTTGCCCCACCCTAATCTTATTATGCCAATAAGCTTTACGATCAGTGCAATCTTGTCTGCTTTTTATTGTACACGTAGCTGACAGGGAAGATGGAGCCACCATCTTGAACGTGATTGGCACAAGTGCCAGTATTTATGTCTGCAGTTTGATTTTACAGACTGCTTTTCACTAGAAAGGAAAATAATTTGAGGCTACTTTTTATTTAAAACAAAAGCCTTACTGAGGACTCCCATGCCCTTGCTATCTGCCTAAATAATTTCTTCTTAACTCCTATATCATTACTAAGAAGTCTAAAATTGATATATGCTGGCAAGGTTGAAGAGAAAAAGAAACACTTTTACACTGTGAGTGGGATTGTAAATTAGCTCAACCATTGTGGATGACAGTGTGATGATTCCTCATTGACCTAGGGGCAGAAATATTATTTGACCCAGAGATCCCATTACTGATTATATACCCAAAGAAATATAAATTGTTCTGTTACAAAGATTCCTGCACATGTGTGTTCATTGCAATACATTCACAAGCACAAAGACATGGAATCAACCTAAATACCCATCAATGATAGACTGGATAAAAAAAAATATGGTACATGTACACCATGGAAAACTATACAGCCATAAAACAGAATGAGATCATTTTCTTTGCAGGGACATGGATGTAGGTGGAAGCTGTTATCCTCAACAAACTAATGCTGGAACAGAAAACCAAACACCACATGTTCTTACTTATAAGTGAGAGCTGAATAATAATAACACATGGACACAGGGTGATGGGGGGAACAACACTAACTGGAGCCTGTTAGAGGGTTGGTGTTTAAGGGAGGGAGAGCATTGTGAAGAATAGCTAATGGATACTGGGCTGAATACCTATTTGATAAGATGATCTATGCAGCAAACCACGATGGCTCAGTTTCCTTATGTAACAAATCTGCACATCCTGCACATTTACCCTAAACTTAAAAATTGAAGAAAAAAAAATAGGAATACCATTGAATCTATAAATTGGGCAGCATTGTTTTAACGATATTATTTTTTCCTATCCATGAGCGTGGAATGTTTAGTGAAACATTAAAAATATCGGCTAAAATATTTACATGTTTATGCTAATTATTTTAGTACAGTTCTTGAAATTGAGTAGATTAACTACTGAAATGCCTAATTTATTTTTCCCAGGTTTATTGTGATATAATTGGTATAAAAAACTCCACATATTTAATGTATACAATTTGGAGAGTTTTGACACTTGAGTTACAATCACAAGCAAGGTAGTAAACATATATGCATAACCTCCAAAAGTTTCCTTCTGTTCCTTTTGTTTTTTTGTTTTTGTTTTTGTGACAAGAACACTTCACATGAGATCTACCCTTTTGACACATTTTTAAGTACACAATACCTCATGTTAATTGTAAGCACTATGTGGTACAGCAGATTTCTGGACCTTATTCACTTGTATTATTGTAACCTTATACACATTGAAGAACTCTTTCTATCCCCCACCCGCACTTTCCCATAACCATTATTCTGTTGTTTACTTCTGTAGCTTTAGCTATTTTAGATGCCTCATATAAAAGGAATCATTCAGGGTTTTTTTTTTTTTTTTTTTTTTTTTTTTTTTTTTTTTTTTTTTTTTTTGTGTGGCTATTTTACTCAGTATAATGTCTTTCAGGTCCATCTATATTGTCACAAATAGTAGAATAAAATACAGTGCCCAGTACTAAATTATTGTCAGGTTTTAGAAAAGTATCCTATTTATTTTCTGATAGTGAATTAGCCCGTGGTAAATGTGTACAGTTTACACAGAGTTACCAAGATGTATACAATGAACAAAACTTCACTTGAACTTCAAGACAACATCTTTAAATTTTTTGTTTACTACAACTAATTAATTTAATGCTAACACTGGTACTAGTTTTCAGTCAATGAAGATACAAGCTATGACTCTGTAGTTGGAAATTACTAAATGATATGCCTGTGTCCTGAGATAAACAATGTGTTTTTGACTGCACATAATGTGAAAATAGAGCACAGACCTCAGGCAAAGTTCAGTTTTGTGTTAGGGATTCAATTATCAAGGCAAAAGCCACCGACAGTGGAGGCTACCTGATTCTCAGTTTATCAGCGAATAGTTTATCTGAACCTGTCAAATTTAAGACACTGTGTTAGGCATCAAGTAATTCAAACAATGAGTTACAAACATCCTCTGCTCTCAACAGAAAATATCCGTTATCCATATTACTCCTGAAAACACCTGAAAGCTCAAAACAGTCATGGAAGAAACAAGTGATATCTTAAAATATGTGCGTAAGTTACAAAAAATTATATTTATTGTGCTTTAACATAAATGACCAACAGTAAGCCATATATTTTTAACTAAGTTATTTTTATAAAGATGTCTTTCTCACTAAGTCATCTTTATTGACTAGATATCCATACTGCAGTAATAATTATAAGATTCACCTTAATATAATAAATAAGTATAAATACTGGAGAATTAATTTATAAAGTTCCACTCCAGGTCATTGTTTTCCTGCCACCCCTTTCCAAAATGCATTGAAGATTTATAGAGGCGCACTTTTTCTCATGCTATCTGGCTCTGTATTTTTTATGAAAATTTAGTAGAGGTTTCAAAGGCTTTCATGTGAAATTCGTAATGTGGTACACAAAGTATATTTCAGATCACAAATATGGAATTGTTAAAAGAGATACTATGAAATAGTTCAAAGTAATAGACTGACAGATTTATATTTTCATGATAAATATATTCTAATAAAAAGAGCAGAACAATTTCAGCTCAAACTTCATAAGTTATAGGAAATATGGCAAAGGAGAAAATATATGTTCTCTATCCAGAAACTATCTTGTAAATCATATATTAAAAGAAAGATATTAGAGTTATAAGATAACATAGATTATTATTTCAGCTAATATTTCTATAATTTTCATGAGAGAATTCTATAAAATAAATATAAATTTACATACTTTCAAACTACATATTTTCTTAAGTATAAAGTTAAAACTATCTTTTCTAATGAAGGAACACATAACCAGAGATGTTAGGGTCACAGCCAAATATATTTAGATTTAGAATCAATATTAAATTTGGTAAAATACTTCACATTTTTTGAAGGTTGTTATCAAGCAAAAAGATCTACTTTCATTATTTTTAAACACATCATAGTATTAATTTACCTCAAGCAATTTATCTTCAGCAGTATCACAAAACAGTTTTTGTACATATGGAATATTGCAAATCACAATGTATTTATTTTATACCCCTCATATTTTTATCTAATGTCTTCTGAATGAATCTGAAGTGTGAACTAAGCCTAAATGCCAAAGATATTTTAAAATTTAAGAGACATGGCACAATTTCAAGCATAGAAGTGTTTATCTGTGTATGCAGTTTGATATGGTTTGGCTGTGTTCTCATATGAATCTGATGTTGAATTGCAGTTTTCATAATCCCCACATGTCATGGGTAGAACCCAATGGGAGTTAACAAAATAATAGGAGCAATTACCCCCATGCTGTTCCCATGATAGTAAGTTCTCACAAGATCTGATGATTTTAGAAAAGGTTTTCAAACCCTTTGCTTGGCACTTCTCTCTCCTGTTGCCTTGTGAAGAATAACCTGTTTGCTTCCCTTTTCTGCATGATTGTAAGTTTCTCAAGGCCTGCCTAGCCATGATGCAACTTCCAGTCAAATAAATCTATTTTCTTTATAAATTATCCAGTCTTAGGAAGGTCTTCAGGGTAGTGAGAACAACCTAATACACAGTATAAGGTGATTAGGGGAGTTGTTGATAACTTCTGCTTTTTGAAAAGAAGTTACATTGAGAGGCAGAAATTTTAAAGTTATTAAATACAATTTGCATATTATGAGAAACAATAGATTTAATATGTATATAGTTTGTGGTTGAGAACTGTAAAGTTATTTGTCAACATTGTGAGTACTAGTGATGCCTCTCCCAATACTATTATCATTACTACTATTTATTGAACACTATTCTATATCAGATATAGTCTTAGACATATTTATACATTTGGAATTATCACAGAACTCTAAGAGCTACAGGTAATTATTCCCATATATCAGATGAGGCAATTGGGATTTGGTAAAATAAAGTAAATTGCCCAAAATCAAATAACAATAAAATGGCAGAACCAGTCTACAAACCAAAATCTCCCTGATCCCGGCATCTTCTCTAAAGAAAATTTTTTAAACCATGTAACAAATGCTCATAGTTCTAGAAACTAATGTTGAAGAGATATATTTACAAAAATTATTAGGGCACTAGATAAAGAGGACTGCTTAGAAAAAGGCCCTATAAAGTTTTTTAGATTATTCATGGTGTGTCTTTAAAATGAAGCCAGATAGTAACTAGGTTATACAGAAAGCAATGATAGTCACTAGGAAAGATGATTATGTAAGGAAACAAAAAAGATATTCCTTAATTTTTCTCCTAATCTCATTTAAAGCCAACCAACTATTCAAAGCAAAAGTAATAACTTTATATTATGGAATTCACTGTATGTGCAAATGTAAAATATGTGAAAATAACAGGACCAAAAATCGGGCAAATTGATTTTTTTTTTGTTCTTTTATTCATATAAATGTTAACAATATGAGCTCTAAGTAGACTGTGATAAAAGTATACGTACTGTAATCTGTAGCAAAATCACTTGAAAAAAATGAGTTATTATTAAACATGCCATAGAGTAATTAAAATGGAATATTAAATATATTTGATTAACCCAAAGTATGGCAGAAAAGGAAAAAGAATGTTTAAAAGATAACTATAAATAATAGCAAGTTGTTATATTTAAACCCATGCTGATCTATAATTACATTAAATTCAGAACAACTAAGCAAGCTAATTAAAGGCAAATATTGTAATAAATGAAACACCTGTTATATAATTGAACTAAAGATGGACACCATATTTTGGCCCCTAGGTTGTTTATTTCTTTACAGTAGGCTGAGACCTGTTAGCTGAAAAGAGAACTCCTGCCAAATTCAAATTTTTACACATTCAATTATTTTAAAAATAAACACACAGATTTTTAGCCATTTAGGGCCTTCCTACTTTGCATATCTTGCAAAACCTCACCTAACAGCTGTTACCCATTAAGATCAAGCCTTATAATTATGAGACTCCAAGCTGCTAGAACCCTTCAGAGCCCTCTAATTCATAGAATCTCCACTGTGCTGCTGAAAGACATTACCTAGATACTTAAGTACCCTCTTCAATCTCTCTCCCTCTTAAAATTTATCTTGCCCTCTTACCCTTTTGTATAATGCCCTCTATGCCTTAGCCTCTATATGGTCATACTCTAAGAGACTTGCCTTCTCATGAAACTCTAAGTGCCATCCGATGAAAGTTTCTGTGTGTTACTACCAGTGGTGACCATATCTTTTCTCTCTTAATCAATCCTCAAATTGCTGAAACTCGCAACAAAAATCATACCATTTTGTCTATAAGATATGTACTTTAAAGCAAGGACATAAAACCTACCTAAATGTCAATCAACTGTCAAATTTAAACTTGCTTTTAAATTATATATATAATTTATATAATATATATTATACATATTAATTATATATTATATAAATTATATATATGATATATAATTTATAAAATATATAATTAATATATAGGAATGCTGTTTGTCCATTAAAAAAGGTGAACATCTGTCATTGGTGGCAACATAGATATGTAAAAATTCCAAGAGTCATTCTAATTCCTCTAAGGATTATAATGTAGTTCTTCTGTAGCTATTTGATCCTGAAATAACTCTCAATAATAGTATTGATTAACAGTTTTAAAACATTATATAATGTTCTATATATGCATTTAATCAATCTTCAGAGAGACACTATTAGATTATTTTTAGGTACATATTATGACGACTTTTTTTTACAAGGAAACACAAATTAAGAACATAATTTGCATAAGGCCACAATAATAATCCTAGAAAGAAATGGGCCTTGATGTCTTACTCTATTATATTATATTATTTCCTAATCAGCGGACCACAATGATTTCTCTTTAGAGAAGCATTTTTCCTGAATCTTTGATATCTCTAGGCTTTGTGGTAGGAAATCAATCAGAGTCTAAGATGATACAAAATAATCTTAGAGAAGAACTTGCTTTTAGCTGTGAGCCAACCTACTAAAAAAGCCATATGGAAAGTGAGCTGACTATTTAAATGTTCACGTGATAAAACACTATCTACCAGAATTTCAAATGGTTTAATATGTCTTCAGTATTAGTTAATGGCTTGAAACTGGAAGGCAAATAGCATATATGAGAGACTCAAAGCAAGAAAAGTGGCATTTAGAGAGTAAGGCACATAGTGCTGTGAAATGATGCTAGAGATTTAGCTAAGGTTCAGATCATAATAAATCTTGTAGAGGATATTTGAATTTTGTAACACACTAAGAGCACTTGGAAAGTCGTCGTGGTATGTGGCGTTTTAAGCAAGAGGGTAGCAATCAGATTTGCATTTTAAAAGATCGCTCTATATTGGTATGTGTGTGTAATAGATTGGGGGCAAAGTGAAGAATCCGTTGCATGTAAGCACAATTATAAAATGAATCAGAAAATTGATTCAAGAAAGATGTTTTGATGGCTTGGACTAGGTAGTGGTGGTGGAAATAAAGAGATGTGAATGGAAATCGATTTGAGATATATTTAAGAGATAACACCTCTAAGACATAAGTAAGATTGAATGTAGGGAGGTTGCAAAGAAGTTCCTAGATTTCAGGCATGCATATATGGATAGATACTGGTGCCTTTAACTGAAATAGAGAACTTTGAGGAAAGAATTACTGAATGAAACTATTCATAATAAAATTATTGGTAATTGAAAACACAAGAGGGGATGTTTCTAATGAATAATACCTATAAAAATTAATAGGAAATATAATTCTCCATAGTTAAATATTGAAATGCTTCCCTTGATATTAAGGAGACTGGAGTGCCTGTTATCAGCACTCATGTTCAATAATCAACTGTGATAAAGGAAATAAAAGGCAGAAGAATTGGAAATAAAAAATTAAAATGTCATTACTTGAAAGAATATTTTAAAATTATAATGTAGCTTATATGCTGTATCTTATTAGTTTATATTTTACACATTTACAAACTTATTATTTATGGCTCACACACATGTAGTAATGTAGTTTATAGTAACATAGTAGATTTAACAAGGTTACTGAATACATGGTTAAACAAAAAACTATAAGAAAAATATATAAAAATAAGCTTTTTAAAATATGCATTTTAGTATTAACAAACACTCAATATTTAAGAATTGATACAATAAAGATTTGTAAGATTTATAACCTGAAAACTGAAAAGGACAGGCTATTTTCGGTAACTAAAGGAAGCAAATATAAATAGAAGACTATATCAGACTTTTTGTGTCAGAGAAATTTTGATATCAATTATTTAAAAGTTAACCTATGGGTTTATTATAGTTGTAATAAACCTCAGAGCAGATTATTTAGAAGGAAATTGGTAAACTGATATTGAGAATCTGATGTAAACTGATGTGAACATATTGATCTTCCAAGTGAGGCGTGCCTAAATAAATGGAGATTAGAAATGCTAATTTGGGGCCGGGCGTGGTGGCTCAAGCCTGTAATCCCAGCACTGTGGGAGGCCGAGGTGGGTGGATCACGAGGTCAAGAGATCGAGACCATCCTGGTCAACATGGTGAAACCCCGTCTCTTCTAAAAATACAAAAAATTAGCTGGTGGCGTGAAACTCCGTCTCAAAAAAAAAAAAAAAAAAAAAAAAAAAAGAAAAAAAAAAGTAACAAAAAAAAAAAAAAAAAAAAAAGAAATGCTAATTTGGAAGACACAATACTGTAAAAATGTTAATTATCTCTAAATTAATTTTTAAAGTCAATGTGATTACAATAAAACTCCTACGCTTTTTTTAACTTTGAAAATCTGATCATAACATATTGCAATTCAAATGTCTGTTAACACATAAGAAAATCTTAAGAAAAATAAGTAGCACTTGTTCTAGTAGACATAAAGATTTAATAAAAGCTTATACTAATTAAGAAACTGTAAGATATTTACAGACATAAACCAATGGAAAGAACAGAAAGCCCAGAAAAAGACCCTTGCATATATTTTAATTGAAGAACCATTAGAGAAGATGTTCACTCTACTCAAGCTGAGATAATTAGATACCTATTTTGAAAAATATGAATGTATACGACTACCTCACTCCACAAACAAATATGAATCTGGTTGGGTTATGGACCTAAATGTCAAAGGCAAAACTATAAAGCTTTTAGAAGAAAATGAAAATGTATATATTCATGACCATTAGATAGTTTCTTAGATAAGACTTATGAACACAGGCGATGAAAAAGTGGAAAAAAGTCCACATTAAACCAACTTACATTTACCAAAAATGCCATACAGAGTGTAGTTTAAAAAGCACAGAATAGAGTGAAATGCTTCCAGAACCTATAAGCAACAAAGAATTTGTATCATATTTTTGCAAAAGATACAAATCAGTAAAAAGAAAGAAAGACAGAGAGAGAGAGAGAGAACTCAACCGAAAAAGAATATGAATTTTAGTGTGCACTTTACAAGCAAGTAAATCCAAAAATGAATAATTAACACAGGAATAGGCTTTATGCATCATTAATATTCAGATAACTAAAATTAAAATTACATCACTAAATACCTACAGAATTAACAAAAGTTGAAATACATTGAAATTGCCTAGAATGCAAATCAAAATGAAATTTCACATTGTTGGTGGGAAGACAAATTGCTACAACCTCTTTGAAAGATGGTTTAGCATTATCTATTAAAATAGAAGCTGCACATAGACTATGAACAAAATCTCACTCCTGGATAAAGACCTTGGATAATCTAAAAATTTAGACATCAGAATACATTTACATAAATGTTTGTATCAGTGTTTTTTTATTGTATTTAGTTTCTGGGGTACATGTGCTGATTGTGCAGGATTGTTGCATAGGTACATACATGGCAATGTGGTTTGCAGCCTCCATCATCCCGTCACCTATATCTGGCATTTCTCCCCATGTTATCCCTCCCCAACCTCCCCAATCCCCACTGTCCCTCCCCGAGCCACCCCGATAGACCCCAGTGTGTGATGCTCCCCTCCCTGTGTCCATGTGTTATCATTGTTCAAAATCCACTTATGAGTGAGAACATGTGGTGTTTGATTTTCTGTTCTTGTGTCAGTTTGGTGAGAATGATGGTTTCCAGATTCATCCATGCCCCTGCAAAGGACACGAACTCATCGTTTTATATGGCTGCAAAGTATTCCATGGTGTGTATATGCCACATTTTTCTTGTCCAGTCTATCATCGATGGGCATTTGGGTTGGTTCCAGGTCTTTGTTATTTTAAACAGTGCTGCAATGAACATACATGCGCATTTGTCTTTATAATAGAATAATTTATAATTTAACAGTTGCAAACCTGAAAATAACCTAAATGTGTACAAACAGTAGAAGGGACTGGGTATATACACATAATCAAATAATATACATGAATGAAAATAAATAGTCTATAGCTCCATCGAATATCATGATGAATGTTCTAAGCATCATGCTGGATGAGAAATATATAGCAATAGCAAGACTCTAAAAATACTTATAGCATAATTCTAGTAATGCCATTTATGTAAAATTCAAGGACAAGCTAGTGTAAACCATTTATGTATTTTAGAAACACACACATTTTGAGATATGGAAGGGGATATATGTTGAGTGTCTGAATGATATTAATATTTGATTTCTTGACTCAGATGTTATTAGGACATGATCTGTTTTTAATTATTATATAGTACATATTCATGTGCTTTCTATATATATCTATGTTTCCCAATAAAAATGTAGAATATTTAGTATTTAGCAATTAGATTTATTTAAAACTATTAAATACTTTGAAATATTAATATCTTTTATTCAGTCATGCATACACATTTGCTCACAGAAAGGTAGATCTGATAATAAGGTAAAATAAAATTCAGGTTAACATATTCAAAAAACAAGTACAGTTTTGTGATTCTCAGTCATGATTGTTACAATAATCAAACCTACCAGTTACTTCCTACAGTTTGATAAGTGCGTAATGTTTGAAATCTGAGGTAACTGATAATAAGGCAGTGGCTGAAATTACAAGTAACACTGCAGAGGGTACAGGTAATGACACTGTCCTAAAAATTTATTTCTGTAACAATTTGTTTGTGTGTGTATTTCAAGGAAATGTTGCTTTTAACCTAGTGGCTTCCAAAGGAAAAAACTGCAGGAAATATACTGGGGTTTAAAATATGATTTGGAGGAAAAGCATTGTGTATCTACCAGAAAGAAAAAATGTGTGTGTGTGTGTGTGTACAGATATATATGTGTGTGTTTTTGTACAGATATATATATATATATATATATATATACACACACACACACACATATCTGTGTGTGTGTGTGCGTGTGTACATATATATAAAGTCGAAATATCAATCGATTTTTCTTGGCCCTTAGAAAAGCAACATTAATGCTCTGACTGGCACACTACCAAGGATGTAAGCCATCTTACTATTTCAAGACTTGTGCAACTGTGGTGATAACACTGACAAAAGAACAGAAATTGTACTTCACTAGGGAAAAGTGGCATTCAATTTTAAAATTTTACACAAAGGTATTTTAAGGAGAATATATGCCATGTCCAAGACACAGGCTTACAAACCAGTTATTTAGAAATGGGCTGATATCAGCAGCTGCCAAAGTCTTCTGAGATCCAGAGTGAATTAAACATAAATGAGAATGAAAACCCAGTAATTTTATTATGGACCCTATATGTCTAATTCACAAATATAATACTACATTCTCTGAAAATTTCCAATGACATTGCAAAGGCAAAATATACTTCCAGGATGGATGGATGGATGGATGGCTAGCTGGATGGAAGGAAGGAAGGAAGGAAAGAAGGAAGGAAGGAAGGAAGGAAAAGAAAGAAAGGAAGGAAGAAAGAAAGAAAGAGAAGAAAGAGAAGAAAGAAAAGAAAGAAAAGAAAGATGTAGAATTATGTTCTTTTGAAAATTCTCTCATGGTCACGTTAAGGAGACCAGAGCAAAAGTGGCTGCATCCTATAGCTAAAAGATAGAAAATTAGTATTAGCCACAGCAGAAGTAGGCATTGGTACTTTGGCCACTTAGAATAGATAGCATGCTTGTATGTAAGCTGGGTAAAAATCAGTTTAAGTTTTGAATGTGTATGATCTTGTGTCATGGTCCCTCTAAAGAAAATTGACCATTTATAATTTTTGGTTATGGAAGAATTCCTCTGGCGTTGAGTGCTCTAGAAAGATTGATAACATTTTTAGGGAACTGAATTATTTTAAAGCGTGAACATTTTATGTAACAAAAGCAACCTCCGATTTCAAAATAGTCACCTGCTTGCTAAAAATAGTGACTCCTAGCAAAAAAGCATCTCATTGAATATAACTTCTATTGGTGTATTTTTAGTACACTGTGTGATTAGGACATTATATGATTAGTCAACTGTAAATAGATATAGAAATAAATAGTAGAAATAGAAATTTCTTCTTTTCATCTACCCCCTCCCCACAAATTTTTCTCACTTTTGGCTGTCCCAACTGCTGTTAAACTCACTGCACGTCCTCAACAGGTTTTATGTATCCTTCTTCCTTCTGATACACTGGACAGTGACTATGGCACACTGACACCTACCAGTGCACCATCATGCGTAACAGCTGTAAGTTGGCTAATGGGGAGTTTTAAAGGTATATTTTAATGATGGAAACATTTCAACACCCTCTTTAATTCTGATAAGAATTCCCATAGAACTTTGCTCTTAGGTTGGCAAAATGTAAGTATAGCTTACACCCCAAAAATAACCTGTGGAAAAATTTCATTCATTCAATATGTTATCCCTCTTGTAGAACCACGTGTTATTAGTTTTATTATTTACATTTTTGGACTTTGGAAGACACATTAATGAAAAATAGAGAAAGTGAAGCTGTCAATTTTCTATATTTGTCTCTAGTTACACAGGACAACTTCAATGAACATCTTTGCAAAAATATATTTTAGGACTATTTTTGAAAATGCTTAAGGTAATTAATTCAAGCTCAAATTAGAAAATGAACCCATCAGGGCCAGGCACGATGGCTCACACCTGTAATCCCAGCACTTTGGGAGGCCGAGGCAGGTGGATTACCAGGTCAAGAGATCGAGACCATCCTGGCCAACATGGTGAAACCCTGTCACTACTAAATATATAAAACTTAGCTGAGTATGGTGGTGCCACCTGTAGTCCCAGCTACTTGGGAGGCTGAGGCAGGAGAATTGCTTGCACCCGGGAGGCGGAGGTTGCAGTGAGCCAAGATTGCACTACTGCACTCCAGCCTGGTGACAGAGCGAGACTCCGTCTCAAAAAGAAAGGAAAATAAAAAAGAAAAGAAAAAGAAAATGAACCCATCAAGGACATTACTTCTTAGGAAAAAATCCCTTCAGATCACAGCCTGCCTGAGAGTAGATATTTTGGGATTTCACTTGTTTGGATACTCTTGAAATATAAAGTAACAAATGTCTATGCATATATTTATATAAAAGTATCTATTTTTCATTTGTCAAAGAAGTTTCTTTCCATCTACCTCCTTCCTACGAAGTTTTCTCACTTTTGACTGTCCCAACTGCTGTTAAGCTCACTGAACTTCCTCATCAGATTTCACATATCCTTCTTCCTCATGATACACTGAATAGTGACTATGGAACCATGGCATCTACCAGTGCACCATCATGTGTAATAAAGCACATAACCCCTAACAACTAAATTGTACGCTTTCCGAGAGTTAACTGTATTTATTTCGGCGCATGCTTGCTATGATGTGAATGTTTGTGTCCCCCACAAACTTTATGTGCTGCAATCCTAACTCCCAAAGTGATAGTATTATAAGGTGATGATTTTGAGAGGTGATTAGGTCATGAGGGCAGAGCCCTCAAAAATGAGTTTAGTGCCCTTGTAAAAGAGATCCCTGGGAGCTAGCTAGCCCTTTCCACCATGAGAGGACACAGTGAGAAGGCACCCTCTATGAATCAGGAAGAGAGACTGCTCCCGACGACAAATCTGCCATCAACTTATCTTGACTGCCCTTCCTGTATAGCAGTGAGAAGTGAATTTCTGTTGTTTGCAAGCTACTCCGTTTATGGTATTTTTGTTATAGCAGCTCAGACAGACTAAAACGCTGCTTATACCACTTATGTTTATTATTATAATTACCTAGTTTAATTAAATATTATATAAATTGGTAAAAGACGATTTAAAAGTGTTATTTCTATTAAAAACAAGATTAGTACTTTGAGAAGACTCTATGAAAGTCAAAACAAGTTGCTGCCAAATTAAATATGGGGAAAGAAAATTATAAAATATTGAGTAAAAATATAAAAGTCTTATATCCAGGTTTCCATACAAGTCTCTAAGTTCCATTTGAAGAAGCAGAAAGTGAAAATGGTATTCTTTGCATTATGGCTGAGAATTATAAAATCAGGAATAAAACTTGGTTGCATATTCAAGAAAAAAAGTCCTCAAAAGGTTGGCAAATTGATGTACACACACACACACACACACACACACACACACACACACACACACATATATATATGAAACTTTTTAAAGAATATTTAATTTATATACTTCCAAAATAATGATTTGTTCCAATTATCCTTTAATTAACCAAGCAAATACTAGCCACAGTTGGAATACAGGTCATGTAATATAATAACACTTTGCATCTCTTTCTCTTTTACCTTCACCACCTAGTTATTCTCAGTTAATTTGTATAATAAAGTTTAATTTGTTATAGTAAAATTAGCTGGGCAATGATTTCAAAAAATGTGTAACACAGCAAATATATAGTGAAGTCAATATAGAGTCATGTTTAGAAGATGAAAAACAGTCCACTGATTGTTGTCTGATAAACATAGAACTTCTTAAGGGTGTAAATATGCGTAGAATTATGCTAGGAAATATATTGAAATTTCTATTGTTAAGGACTAGAAGAAAAGTAGGAAAAGATTCTATCTTAGTTTTGCCAGAAGGGCTCCATTACAACTCTTTCCCTAGAGATAATTTTTGAAACTTTCTCTAATATTCAATAGATGTAGAAATAACACACACAAATATAATAGCACACATAATAGAAATACTGAATTATACATGGATGGACAACCTAATATTATATCATTATTTTCTAAGACCAAATAGTTTTGGGAGCTGAAGCTAGAGAGAAGAATGTAATTGGCAGTAAGTCTGTCTGTCAAGGGCAGAGTGAGAAAGTAAGAATTTTTTTTTTTATTAATTCAGAAAATCTACATTTTAGGGTTTTCTACATGAGGATGAGAATTATTGTAAAAATTTTAAAGTCTGGGTAATAAAAAAGTCTGGGTATGTATTTGACATGCAATTAGATAATAACCATTTCTTTTGCTTTAATTGAGATCATAAGCCACTCTACTTATTTTACTCTCTCCACAAAGACAGGAAAAATACATTAATATTCATGGAAAAATTAGATATTTTGTTTTGAACAACAAAATAGTATTTTGTCATGGAATTTTCCTTTTAATAATTTTTTTCACAATGGAAATCCAGTTAGAAAAGAAAAATAATATAATTATAAGAGGATTATAACAAGAGAGAGAAAAAAAATAATTCTACTTGTAATTTCAGACACATCTAAAATTTGACCAGAAACACTGTCATAGTAGCAAGATGGCTACTCTACCCTGAATAAGCAAAAAATACAGCTTCTAGGATATAACCAGAAGTACACCAAAACTCAGATATGAAGTTGAGACAGTTCTTGGGGCACAGAGAAGTGAAAACACTACTTGTAGATGGTAAGAGAATCATACTTCCACATCTGTGATGCCCTGCCCTCATTCTGCCTGGCACCAAGCAGGCAAAAAATTTTCATCAACTCGTTGTTTCTACACTGGAAAAATTGGGATTGAGGTGGACAACTAGCTTTTTCACCATCTTGTGTTTGCTTTAACCCACAGGAAATATCAGAGTGTTTGAAGGGTGAATTATCTCTGAAGATAGATAGAGACAAAGGAAGAGCAGGACAGTCGTGTTCAGCCATATAAACTCTTCTTTGTAACCTGGCCAAAGTCATTAGCAAATCAGAGTGACTGCCCAGCAGTGCCACACTGTGGGAGGTTTGTCCCACAGGTTCTCTGGGCAAGAACCTCTAGCCAGCCTTCTCACACTGCCAGAACATTCTTTTGGGCACTGCCTCCTTTCTGGAAGGACAGTACTCAGATAGCTAAATAGAGCTGAGATGACCCTAGGCTTCAGGTGCCACCTCACCTAAGAGCCCAAAAGGGGCACTTACCTACCAGCAAAAAAAAAACTTATAAGGAAACATATCTAAAATAAATTAAAATAAGCCAGACAGATAAGACTAGAATAATGAACTAATCCTTCAATGCAAAGATATGTATGTACATCCATAGGAAATAACAGCAAACAGGGAAGCATGATGGTTCCATACAGACACAGCAAACAGCCAGTAACTGACATTAATGAGACAACAATATGTGAGTTCTTCGAATAAGAATTCAAAATAGTAGTTTCAAGGAAACTCAGTGATCTTCAAGATAACACAGCACAGCAATTCAGAAATTCATCAGAAAGGGTGGAGCAAGAAGGCAGAATAGAAGCCTTCATTGATTGTCCCTCCAGCAGGAACACCAAATTTAACAACTATCTACACAAAAATGAACCTTCATAAGCATCAAAAATCAGGTGAGCACACACAGTACCTGGTTTTAACTACATATTACTGCAAGAGGCACTGAAAAGGGCTGGAAAAGCAATCTTTTTTTTTTTTTTTTTTTT
>NW_016107808.1:700658-706350 GCF_001604975.1 Cebus imitator | reverse complement strand
GCCTCCTGGGTTCAGGCAATTCTCCTGCCTCAGCCTCCTGAGTAGCTGGGATTACAGGCACGCGCCACCATG
Source organism: Cebus imitator (assembly GCF_001604975.1). NCBI lineage: Eukaryota > Metazoa > Chordata > Mammalia > Primates > Cebidae > Cebus > Cebus imitator. The sequence continues at coordinate 706,278 of NW_016107808.1, read as the reverse complement.
CCCAGCTAATTTTTTGTATTTTTAGTAGAGACGGGGTTTCACCATTTTGACCAGGATGGTCTCGATCTCTTGACCTCATGATCCACCCGCCTCGGCCTCCCAAAGTGCTGGGATTACAGGCGTGAGCCACTGCGCTCGGCCGGAAAAGCAATCTTTAATTGCCCATGCCACCCTTCTGCCATCCCCTGGAAACCGCTGCATGACACAGAGTATTTGTGCTTGGGGAGTGAGAATACAGTGATTGTGAGACTTTGCATTGAACTCAGTGCTGCTCTGTCTTAATGAAAAAAAGAACCAGCCTGTACTTAGTTGATGACCATCAACAGAGGGAGTATTTGAACTGGCCCTAGCCAGGGGGTTGTCCCCCATCCCAGTAGTTGGAACTTGATTTTCTGCACACCTCACCATTTTGGGCTGGAGTGCTACATAAACTTGAAAGGTAGTTTAGGCCACAAGGACTGAAACTCCTAGGCAAGTTCTAGTGCTGAGCTGGGTTGAGAGCCAATGGACTGGGAGGGTACATGACCTACTGTGACACCAGCCAGGGCAGCTAAGGGAGTGCTTGCACCACCCTTTCCCCAACCCCAGTCTGCACAGCCCTTGGCTCCAAAAAAAGATGTCTTCCTTCCACTGGAGGAGAAGAAGGCTAAGAGGAAAGAGGACTTTATCTTGCATCTTCAATACCAGATCACCCACAATACGATAGGGTGACATAAGTCTTGGAATTTGTGGATAAAAAACCTCTGTACTAATGAAAAGGATGGAGTTCTCAGGCTATCAATAGACCATGCAGACTCTGACTACATGCACCTCAGCAGTTTATATAGTATGTTCAAGATTAGATTTTTTTTCAGGGATTTTGTACATCAAGTACTTCATAGTCTCAGAAAATTTCAGAAAGGTAGGATGTCAAAAAACAAAACTGAATTTATCACCATTCTGGTATATAAATGTCATGTAAGATTTTGTTGTTCCCTTATTGAATGTGGTAAAATATATGCATACCTACTACATTGTGTGTCATTGAATATATAAACATCATTAATCAAGCAGGGTGTGGATTTCTGCCAGGTTAACTCTCCTTTCAGCACGGAGCCAACCACAGAATGAAAAGTACTTGTTAAAAAAAAAACACAGCACAGGCTGATTAGACACAAACATTGGCAGTCGCAGACTAGGCAACAAAAGTTATATTACACAACAAGATATGATGTAAGACGTGTTCTAAACTTAGAAAATTGAGTAGAATTAAAATTATTATATGAGATCTATCACATGTTTTCTGATATAATTGGGAATGTAGAAATATAATGAGTCCTAGAGAACTAATTCTTTTCTCAATAGTAAACTTTCAATTTCATCTGACATAACAATGAAGATAAGTGCAAAACACTACAACCTGATTTTGTAACAATCAAAAAGAATAACATATTTCAATATTCTTAATCTATGTAAATCAATATCTGTGTGACACATTTATTTCAAAATATACCTAGCTTACAATACCTTGATGTTAATCTTTCTAAATAAAAGAATAAATTGGCTGCCACCAGGAACATACACTTTTATGCATAAAACATCTTTATTTCATGTTGTAGAATTGGCAACTTTGGTGATTCGTTGTTCATGTAGGAGCTTGAAATCAGTGCTAAAATGTTGATTATTTTGTTGTAATGGTCTCAACTTTATAAACTACAAGTGTTGTGTTCTAAGAATAATGGGAGGGCAAAATAAAAACTTTAATAAATTTCTATAACAGCTAGAATATCATTTGCATTATCTTACAGTAATTGATTATAATTTATAAGAAGTTATTCATCTTGGTTGCATATAGGTGTTTTATTTAAATGTTTTAAATCTTCTTTATTTCACAGCATTGTAATACTTAAAGAGATCTTAAGTATAGTGTTATTAAGTCGGTATTGGGTGAAGAAAATTATATTTGACGGAGCTTCTGAGGAGATTATATATTTCAGATTAATTCAGAATAAATTATAGTGCAACTGTGTGGAGGTAGCCACAGTGCACTTTAACTTGAAAGAAGCAATCTATAATATGGACTAAAGATTGTTTTGAAGAAATTGTCCCAATATTGTTCTTTATATATTTTTTGCAGATATAGGCACTTTTCATTTTTAGTTTCCTGAATGCTGTGTGTTTTTCATTTGGCAGTCACTTAATGTAAATTTAGTTATTTTATTCATTTAATCTTCATAATAATGCTATGACAAAAGTTGTTTTTCATTGTTGTGTAACACATCACCATCAACTTAGTGGCTTACAAAAAAATCAAACTTATTATCACACAATTCCCATGGATAATGAGTCCACCTATTGTTTACCTTTGTTCCCTACTCAGGGTTTCATGGTCAGCCATGTCTTCATTGGGAGTCTTGACTAGAATAGATCTACTTCCTAACCCATTCAGGTTCTTCACAGAATTCCTTTTCTTTAAGTTATGAGACAGAAGTTCCATTTTTTGTTGTTGTTGTTGTTGTTGCTTTGTTGTTGTTTATATGTTTGTTTGTTTGTTTTGTAGTTGTCAGCTGGGGACCACTCTCAACTCAGGTTCTTGCCACATGACTCCCTCTATAAACAGTTCACGACATGGTTGTTTGCTTCTCCAAAGACAGCAGGATAGTCTCCCTCATTTCAAATCTCTCCCTTCAATCTGCTAAGACAGATTTTTATATATCATAATATAATCACTGGAGTGATTACCCCATAATGACACCCATCTAATATGTAATGATACCCAGAGGCTCAAAGTAAAAGAATGAAGAAAGATTACCATGCGGCAAATGGAAAGCAAAAAAGAACAAGAATCACTATTCTTCTATCATATAAAACAGACTTTAAACAAATAAAAATTAAGAAGGACAGAAAAGGTCATTACATAATGATAAAGGATGGTACAATCCAACAAGAAGACTTAGCTATCCTAAATAAATATGCACCCAACATTGGAGTACCCAGATTCATGAAACAAGTTCCACAAAAACACTCACAACCAAGCAATAATAATGGGAGATTTTTAACACATGATTGGCAGCATTAGATAGATCGTTGAGGCAGAAAACTAATAAATTCTGAACATAATTTCAACATTTGAACAATTGGGTCTAAATGACATCTACATAACACTCCACCCAGCAACCACAGAATATACATTATTCTTGTCTGTACACAGAACACATTCTAATATCCACTACACTCTCAATTATAAATTGAAGCTGAAGAAGTTTTTTAAAAAAGGAAAGAACTATCACTATACACACTCTTGAACAATAACACAGTACAACAGAACTCAATATCAAAAAGATCCCATAAAACTACCCAAATACGTGGAAATTTTAAAAACTTGCTCCTGAATAACCCCTAGGTAAACATCTAAATTAAGGAAGAAGTCAAAAATTTATTTGAAATTAATGAAAATAGAGATACAACTTACTAAAAATCCCTGGAATGCAGTTAAAGCAGTATTAAGAGGAAAGTTCCTAGTGAAAAATGCCTTCAAGAAGTTAGAAATATCTCAAATTAACAATCTAAATGTGTACCTACTGGAACTGGAAAAATAAGAATAAACCAATCCAAAAGCTAGTAGAAGAAAAAAAAATAACTAAAATTGGAGAAGAAATGAATAAAATTGAGGTAAAAAAACCATAGAAAGGATCAATGTAACCAAGAAATAGCTCTTGGAAAAAAACATACAAGATGAATAAACTGTTACCTAGAGAGATGAAGAGATAGAGAAATTGCATTATGTTTCTGACAACAGCTAAATACCTACATGACAATATGCCTGTTATGTTGCCACTTTTCCCTGGCACCAGCTCTCACCTGGGTCTAGTAGGTCTAGGGATGATAACAGCTTCCTGATGTTGTTGGTTCCTGAGTGCTCCAGTATCCCTTATTGGTTTCTTTAAATCTTCCCATATTCTGTAAAAAGTCCCTTTGTTTTATTTCTCTTCACTGTTCTAACTTAGTTCACCTCCTGTTTTCTGCTGGGATCCTGATTGACACTAAATATTCCATATCAGGTCCGTATTACAGAAAGAGAATTACAGACAACGAGTAAGGACGCAGGTTAGGAAAAAATGGGTAAACGGATACCAGTTAGGACGCTCACAAGAGTCAAGTAAGTTGACATTGGGCATGAAAAAGAAAAGTTGGAAAGAAAAAGCAGATAATGTTAGTAAAATAGCTGTTAGGAAAAAAGCAGAGCATAGAGTCAAAGATGATGCTTAGATGATTTTTCTTCATAAATTTTGGTGATGCAATCAAGTTAAGTAGCGATTATAGGATGTATATAGAGTAGCAGAAATAATTAATTCAATTAAAATATACTGTTACAGTGCCTATATTATATCCAGGTAGGAAGTAGGATATACAGGTATGAAAGTGAATATAAAGATATAACTAGATATATTAGAGTTACAGTAAGAGGCCTAATCCAGAGATAAAAAATTAGGGACTGGAGCAGCATATAGGTGGTAAGTGAAACCAGGCTGAAAAGAAAATAACCCAGAAACTATATTTAAAAAAAAAGAAATATACCATGAATGTTAGCTTTTATTTATAGACTCTTAGTTTTGTTTCATTTTTCTGTAGCTCTTTGTTTATGCCAGTACCATATCATTATCATTACTGTGGCTTTGTAGTTAGTTTTGAAATCAGGAAGTGTGAGTCTCTTTTTTCTTCTTTTCCATGACTGTCTTGGCTATTCAGTATCTTTGCAAAACCAATGAATATGCGGATCAGCTTTTCCATTTCTGCTAAAATGGTTGTTGGAATTTTGATAGAGAGTATATTGAGTCTGTAGATTATAGTATAAAATAATATAATATGACATATTATTATACAACAATGCCATATTATCTGTAGATTATAGATTATTTTAACAATAATAGGTATTTTATTTACATGTAATAACTTTCCATTTATGTAGCTCTTCTTTAATGTCTTTCAGCAATGTTTTATAGTTTTAAGAGTACAAATCTAGCCAGGCGTGGTGGCTCACACCTATAATCCCAGCACTTTGTGAGGCCAAGGCAGGTGGATTACCAGGTCAGGAGTTTGAGACCAGCCTGACCAACATGGTGAAACCCCATCTTTACTAAAAATATAAACATTTCCCAGGCATGGTGGAATGTACCTGTAATCCCAGCTACTCAGGGGACAGGCAGGAGAATCGCTTGAACTCGGGATTTGGAGGTTGCAGTGAGCTGAGATTACACCATTGCACTCCAGCCTAGTGACAGAGCGAGGCTGCCTCAAAAAAAAAAAAAAAAAGTGTAAATCCTGAACCTCTTGGTTAAAGTTACTCCTAAGCATTTCTTCTTAATACTATTGTAAATGAAATTGCTTTGTAATTTCATTTTCTGATTATTCATTGCTATTGCATACAAATAGAACTGAGTTTTGCTTGTTGGTCTTGTGTCTTGTGTCTTCGATATAATTTGTTCTAATCTTTTTTGTTTATTTTATATTACTTTCTATATATAAAATTGTGTCATGTCAAAATAGAGATAATTTTAACATTTTATTTCCAATTTAGAAATATTTTTTAAAACAGCCTAATTGCACTGGCTAGAACTTCTAGCACAATATTGAACAGAAC
>NW_016107808.1:644964-696843 GCF_001604975.1 Cebus imitator | reverse complement strand
AAAAAAAAAAACCCTGCTGATACTTTGGTTTCAGACATCTAAATTATAGTAACGTGAGACAATATATTTCTGTTGTTTGAAGCCACTGAATTAGTAATACTTCCTTACAGCTTTCATATATTTAAAATAAATTTGCTTACATGATGATTATGGAGACTGAAAAAGCCTAAGATGTGGAGTCTGCAAGCTTAAGATCCGAGAGGGACAAAGTATAGTTCTATTATGCGTCTGTAGACCTAAGAATGGTGGTGAAGGTTCAAATCTGAAATCTGGCGGGCCTGAGACCAAAGAAAATATGGTATTTCAGTTTCTGTCCAAAGGTCAGAAAACACCAATGTTTCACCCTAATCAGTCAGGCAGAATGAGTTCCCTCTTCAACAGCCATTTTGTTTTATTCAGGCCTTCACTCGATTGGATGAGGCCTACTCACATTAGAAAGGGGCAATCTTAGTTACTCAGTCTATAGATTCAAATGTTATGTTTGCTTATTTAAAGGCATATGTTTTATTTTAAATTGACAAATAATTATATACATTTATGGGGTTCACTATGGTGTTTTGAATATATGTTTAAATTTGTGGAATCACTAAATCAAGCTAATTAGAAAATCTATCACCTCATATAGTTTAATTGTTTAAATATTTAAAATACCCTCAGCAATTTAAAAATGTACAGTGAGTTATTATAATCACCATTTTGTACAATAGATTGCTAAAGGCTATTTCTCCTGTCTAACTGAAACTTTGTACCCATGAACAAAATCTCCCCTGTCTCCATCTACCAAGCTCTTCCAATCTCTGGTAACCACCAAAGTGATTCAAATATTTATCTTATTCCAGAAATACCTTCGCTGACACATCCTGGATAATGTTTAGTCAAATGGTCTAATCAAGTTAACATATTAAATTAATCATCACAAGTATGTTACAGGTGATTATGATGAGGGCTCAAAAAGACAACAGAAGAGCTGTAGGAGAAGTTTCTGCCATCTTAGCTAGTACATATATAACATCATAAACAGAATGTTTTTAGATATATGCATGTTAAAAATGCTTCTGGTGATATCTGCGATGCGTAAGAGAAACATGCTAGTGGAAACTGGAAGAAATATTATAGATTTTATAAAATGTCTGAGAACCTGTCTTAATTATGTTCTATTTTTGTGGAAAGTAGAATTTGTAAATGATTAACTTGAATATTTAGCTAAGTATATTACCAAGCAAAGTGTGAAAGGAGCAGAGAAGAGCCAATTTTATTTTTATTGGCATCCATGTCTTAGAAGCAATGGATGCCTGCAAATTTGGAGTCTTTCTCTCTGGGGTGCTACAGCACAGACTGATTTCCTCTTTGGCCTTTCCCCCTACAGATACCTAATTTTCCTTGGACTGCTAAGTCAATTTCCACTTGTCTGTCTGCTCTCCAGCTTCTAAAATTGTGTTTCATTTCTTGTCAGCTGTCACTTCCTCTCTTTTCTTTGACCTTATAGTTTTCTGCCTTTAAATATTTTAATGTCATTTTAGTGGGATTTCAATTGGGAACAGAGGTTAATGTGTTGATTAAATTTACTGTATTGAGTGCACTAGAAATCCTTGACTGACTGTCAGGGATCTTGGAAGCTCTTCATTTAGACATAATGAAACTTCTTCCCTTGCTGAATATCCTTTTTGTTGCATATTTGACCTAAACCTTAGGATGAAGTAAACCAATCATTTGCTTATTTCACTATTTTCATTTGTATGCTTTCAAATAAACTGAACTTGTTCCAATCTGCCATACATAGGTTTGTTTACATCTTTACAGTAAACATCTCAGTTAATAATTATTTTCTCTTTTTAAAGACATTGTGACTCAGATACTATTTATAAAGTCTATAGGAACACACAGCTAGTAAATGGCATAACTGAAATTCAAACGCAAATCTGATTCTAAAATATACTTGTAGCAACATGCTGATTCCTATTACTATAGCTGCTCCTGTACATTTTGCAAATTCATTACAATTTTCAAAATATCAAATATTGTTCATATATTTAGTCTTTGCTACTATGAGTAGCTTCAATGGGAATGATGATGAATTCTACAATGTGTTTATCTTTTTATCTCTATGACTTTAGGGATAAAATAAACCTTGTTGGTTTATAAATGGTTCCTGAATGATTTCTTTCCTCTAAATGCTACAGCACTTCACTACATGGAAGGGTTGCAGAGAAGCTATGTGGGGGAGTGAAGTGGGAGGTGACTGCGATTATGTAATTCAGTTCATGTATGTCATAATTTTTCATTGTTCCCACTGTTTTAGAGAAAAGTAACAAAGAAGAAGACATGTGGGAGTGTAGAAAAAATGCAAGGTGGAGATATTAATGCCAGATTATAATCTTCTGTGGGTGTTTAGCCTGGGGAGGAGAAAACTAAGGAAAGTCATGCCAGTTGTTTTGAAATATTTGAAGAGCTGTCATGTGGAAGAGGGAATAGACTTTTTTTCTGTAGGCCCAGAGGGTATAACTAACATTAAGGGATGAAAGTCACAGGGTAGAAAAATTTTATTCAATTTAAGGAATAACTTTCTAATAGTGCATAGTATTGGAAAAGGTTGCTGAATAAAGTCACAGAGAGTGTTCATTCTAATGCTGAATACCCATGCATCAAGGGTCCTGTGGAAGTGATGCTTGCAGGGATTAAAGAATGAAGTAGAATCTAATCTAATATAGCCTCTTCCTACTAGAATGCCAAACTCGGAGTTTCTCCCTGTTCTCCCTTTCTCTCTCTTTGTCTCTCTCTCTTTTGTGCTCTCTTTGCCTAATTTATCTATCTGTTTAATTTCCAAGAAGATTGACAGAAAGGAAGTTTAAAAGTTAAAAAGAATAATGTGTGCATGTGTATGTAAAATGCATTTTAAAGGTATTGGGTGTACATTGAGAATGTTTATATTCATCTGCCCCTTTAGTTTTATGGTTAGCAAAAAAAAAAAAAAGTAACAAAAATAATTTTGTTATATCTTACTGTATTACAGAAACAGATTTCCATAGTACATAAAAAACTTTTAAATCAAAGATAACCCGGGTTCAAATTCCAACTTTGTCAGTTTAGCTTTTTGACCTTCAAAAAGAAACTGAACCTTCATAAGCCTTCACTTCTTCACTATAAAATTAGGATAATAAGATATCTTAATGATAGGGTTACTATGAAATTAAATGTGACAAGGTACATGAAGCACGTTTTATTTTGCCTAGTATGTAGACAGAAATAATAAATCCTGGTTTCATATATTTTCTTACCTTAGTTTACAGTGTTTTCACAAACATATCACTGCAGCTGATAGAATTTTGATGTCATCATTTAAGTTTCTGGGTATCTGGTGTCATAATGCAACTGTCTTTCTCATTTAAGAGAATTCAGTCAATATAAATTTTTCTTTAGCTCCAACTTTGCTCATTCTTTCTCCCCATGAAAAAAAAAGTGAGAAATATTATTTCATTTGGCAATGGTTAAACATAGGCAAACCTGTAGAAATATTTCCTTTTGAAATAATGCATTACTTATTTAAATATTTTGCTTTTAAAATACTTAGTTACATGTTTACTAATTTACTGTATTTTAAAGTTGTTTTATTACCAAAGAAATCAATTTTGGTGCTATAATCCCCAGAGAATACTTCAATGTTCAATTTCTCTGAAAACATAGTCTATGGTATGCTTTTAAATAGCCCTGCTTAATTCTAGATACTCTTTCTTGCATTTGTGTGAGAAAATGTGTACACTCACATTTTACTTCAGGATTAAAAATATAACTACAGAACACATTCAAATTTTATACCCCTGAGTGTAGCATATTCAAATGGTTAAGAAGTTCCTTTAGTGCAGATAACAACTGTGTATGCAAAAGAAAAACTTTATGTGTGTTTTTATGCATGTATCTTTGTGTATAATTACAGTATGATCATGGCAAATGCATAAGATATACACATATTACACTTTTCATATCTGAGTAATTTGTAAAATGCATGTGTATGAGTGTATGTACGTGTGTATTTGCTTATGCATACTTTCTGTGCTTCTCTAAATAATGAAGATGTTTTTCTGTATGTGTGCTATCAGAAACCATACCTGACTGATGGGGAATGTGTGTTTAAATGTTGCTACTACATTAATTCTGATTAAATTGTTCAGCTGGTTATGTAAATCATGAATTAGATTCTCAGGTTAATTTGACTAAAACTACCAACTAGTAAATATTTTCAATTTAGGGATTTTCTTCATAGTTTCCATCAATGATTCTTTGTTCTTGTTTTTTAATGAATATTTTGATTACAATACGATAGTGTAGTTCAAAAATGATGGACAAGTATGATGAATGAAATAAAAATAGTTGAATATTTTAAAATCAAAACAAATTCAGTGATAAATGTTAACATATTCTAGTTGTTTTTATGTTTGTGTATAGCAGATAGAAGAAAATATCCATGAGAATTGAGATGCAAATGAGATTGAGGCATCGTTAAGATAAAAATGTAAGAATCATAAATGTCAGAAAAAAACATTAGTACCTGGTAATCTTGAGGAAATCTTTGTACTTTCCAAAGAAGAAAAGAAAGTTGTTGCAAATCAATTTATTTGTGTTCTAAAAACATGAAGCGATCCAGCTGATATACAGTTGTAGATAAATGCATGTACAGTCAGACAGTTTATGTCCTGATGCTTTATGAAATACATGACAACAAGCTTGTATTTGTTCTTTAATAATTGTTGAAAATGTAAGTTTTGTGACCACACAGTAATTGATTATAAGAATAGACTATAGTGTATTTATTTATCAATTTCTTGAACATTTTCATTGCTCTCTATTTTTAAACTACATTAACAGGGCTGCACTGAACATACATGTACTCAAATATGTTTTAATACTTTCACTATTTTTATTAATTATATTCCTAAAAATGCATGTAGTAAATTAAATGATATAGACATCTGGGTGACACTGATGCAAGAGGTGGGCTCCCATAGCCTTGGGCAGTTCTGCCCCTGAGACATTCTTATTACCATATTACTTGATTCTTTTTCTCATATTACTTTCTAGAACAGCTGTGTCAATCTATTTTCTTAATGAGAAAGTAAAATGCAAAAATTACATGTCTTGAACTCAACAAAAGGACAGTGTAAACAAGTTGTATTAGTTTGTTCTCATACTGTTACGAAGAAATATCTGAGACATGGTTATTTATAAAACAAAACAAAACAACAAAAAGCAGAAGTTTAATGGACTCACAGGTCCACATAGCTAGGAAGGCAAAGGAGGACCAAAGGCACATCTTACAAAGTGGCAGGCAATAGAGTGTGTGCAGGAGAACTGCCCTTTATAAAACCATCAGGTTTCATGAGACTTAATCCTATTATGAGCACAGCACAGGAAAAAACCTGTTCCCATTATTCAGTTGCATCTTGTCAGGTCCATCCCATGGCATGTAGGAATTATAAGAGCTAAAAGTCAAGATGGTATTTAGTTGAGGACACAGCCAAAGCATATCATTCTACCCTTAGCCCCTCTCAAATCTTATTTTCTCACATTTCCAAACACAATCATGCCTTCCAAAAAGTTCCCCAAAGTCTTAACTGATTTTCAGCATTAAATCTAGAGTCCACAGTCCAACTTCTGATCTGAAACAAGGCAAGTCTCTTCTGCCTATGAGCCTGTAAAATCAAAAGAAAGTTGGTGACTTCCTAGATACAATGGGGGCAAAAGCATTGGGTAAATACACACAGGTGGGAAAAATTGGCCAAACTAAGAGGGTACAGACCACATGAAATTCCAAAATTCAGTGGGGCAGTGAAATATTAAAGCTCCAAAATGGCCTCCTTTGACTGAAAGTCTCACATCCAGGTGACACTGATGCAAGAGATGGGCTCTTACCGCCTTGGGCAGTTCTGATCCTGAGACTTTGCAGGGTACAGCCTCCCTCCTGGGTAGTTTCTCAGGCTGCAATTGATTATCTGCAGCTTTTCCAGGTACATGGTGCAAGCTGTTGGTGGATCTGCCATACTGAGGTCTGAAGAATGTTGACCTTCTTCTCACAGCTTCACTAGGCAGTGCCCCAGTGGGGACTCTGCATGGGGGCTCTGATCCCACATTTCCCTCTGCACTAACATAGCAGAGGTTCTCCAAGAGAGTTTAACTGCCCAATTAGTTCACCTTGCCCACTGCCCAGAAAGAGCAGACTTATCAAGACAGGGGAATTGTAACAGTGAAAGAATAATTCTCACATAGCTGGCTGAGTGAGCGACTAGGGTTTTATTATTACTCAAACTATCCTCCCAGAAAACAAAATAATCTGAATTTTTAAGGATAATTTGGTGAGTAGGGGGCCAGTTAATTGGGAGTGCTGATTGGTTGGCTCAGGGATGAAATCAAAGGGAGTCAAAACTGTTTTCTTCTGTTGAGTCAGTTCTTGAGTGGGTGCCACATAACTGCTTGGCAGGTCCAGGGGAGGCCACCTGGTTGTTAGAAATGCAATAACCTGAAAAGACCATCTCGAAGGGTGGATCATAGGTTCACAATAGTGATGTAATCTTCAAGAGTAATTGGGAAAGTTACAAGTCTTATGACCTCTGGAATTATGGCTGGTAATATTTTGAATTCCAGCTGCTGTCATCTTGACTTGGTGGCTGGTGGTGTTTTATTAGTTTTGCAAGAACAATTTAGCCTTTTGGGAAGGGCTATTATATAAATTATACATTTTTTTTTTCCCAAGCTAGTTTGGCCTACACCCAGAAATGAAGAAGACAGTTTAAAGGTTAGAAGCAAAATGGGGTCAGTTAGGTCTGATATCTTTAACTATCATAATTTTCTCAGTTGTGATTTTTGAAAAGATCATTTCAAGGGCTCCGGCTCTGCTGAAAACTTCTGTCTGGACATTCATACATTTCCATACATCTCCTGAAATCTAGGTAGAGATTGCCAAATCTCAATTATTGACCTCTGTTCACCTGGAGGCTTAATAACATGTGGCAACTCCCAATGCTTGGAGCTTGCACCCTCTGAAAACATGGTCAGAGCTGAGCTTGGCCTCTTTTATCCATGGCTGGAGCAGCTGGGATACAGGGCAGCAAGTCTCAAGGCTGCACACAGCAGGGGGGACATGGACCCAGCCTAGGAAATTATTTTCCCTCCTAGGCCTCTGGACCTGTGATGGGAAGGGCTGCCACAAAGGTCTCTGACATGTCCTGGAGATATTTTCCCCACTGTCTTGGCAATTAGCCTTTGGCTTCTTGTTACTTATGCAAATTTCTGCAGCAGGCTTGAATTTCTCCCCAGAAAATGAGTTTTTCTTTTCTACAAAATCCTCAGATTGCAATTTTTTTTAACTTTTATGCTCTGCTTTCTCTTGAATGCTTTGTCACTTAAAAATGTCTTCTGCCAAATAACCTAAATCATCTCTCTCAAGTGCAAAGTTCCACAGATCTCTAGGACAGTGACAAAATGTCACCATTCTCTTTGCGTATCAAGGGTGACCTTTACTCCAGTTCCCAACAAAATCATCATCTACTTCTGAGATCACCTCAGCCTAGACTTTATTGTTCATATCACTCATAGCATTTTGGTCAAAGCCATCCAACAAGTCCCTAGGAAGTTCCAAATTTCCCACATTTTTCTGTCTTCTTCTGAGCCTTCAAGTTCTTTCAACCTCTGAATAATATCCAGTTCAAAAGTTGCTTCCATATTTTTGGATATCTTAATAGCAGTACCCTACTCTAACAGTACCAATTTACTGTATTAGCCCATTCTCATACTGCTTGAAGAAATAACAAGACTGAGTAATTTATAAAGAAAAAGAGGTTTAAAGGACTCACAGTTCCACATGGCTGGGGAGGCCTGACACTCATGGCAGAGGGCAGAGGAAGAGCAGAGGCATGTCTTACATGGCAGCAGGCAAGAGAGCATGTCCAGGGGAAATGTCCCTTATAAAACCATCATATTTAATGAGACAGTCACTACCAGGAGAACAGCACTAGAAAAACTTACACCTATCATTCAATTACCTCCCACTTGGTCTCTCCCATGGCAAATGGGGACTATGAGAGCTAGAGTTCAAGATGAGATTTGGATGGGGACACAGCCAAACCATATCACAAATAGTAGAAAAAGAACTACAGACTTTAAAATAAAAGTTTGTGTTACCACACAGACTTTAAAAGTTATTTTGCATGAAATAAAACAATAAAAATATTCAATAAAATAATGGAAAGTATGGGAACTTAAATAATTGGAGTCTATGAGAAATAACCAAATAAATATTCTAGAGATTAAAAACAAAGTGTCTCAAACTTAAGCCATATAGACCATATTTAACAGCAGACAGGACATGGCCAGAGACAAATTAGTAAAATGGAAAAGATATAAATGGCAAATAGTCGATGTAAAGCACAGGGGAATAATGGTAGTTTTTGAATGGACGTTGTAAAAGAAAAATGTGAGCACATTATAATATCTAACATATGTTGTTGGGTTTCCAGAAAGAAAAGAGAGAGAAAATAGAGCAGATATAATATTTGAATATGTGATATCAAAAATTGGTACACTTAAACTCACAAATTCAAGAATCCCAGTGAACCCCTACCAAAATAAGAGCAAAGAGAACCACATGTATATACTTAGTCAAATTACTGTAAGCTGAAGTCAAAGTGAAAAAACATATCTTAAAAATAATAGCTGGGCTTTGGGAATCTCTTCCCAAAGAAAAGTTATTATAGAAAGTTATTATTAAAATGCTAAGTAAAACAAAATCCTAATAAAGAAAGAGACCTACCAACCTATGATAGTATCCCTAATAAAAATATCATTCACAAGTTAAATAAATTATTTTTAAACAAAAAATTGGTGAGATAATTTATCAGAAGAAGAACTGATAAATGAATTTCTTAAGTTAAAATCAATGATACCACATGGAAAGCAGAATCACAGTAAAATAATGATTATCAAAGTTTGATATATAAATAATTATAATATTGTTAACATGAAATCAGCAAAATCTTGGGATATGTATAATAAATATGTATATAAATATATGACAAATATCATAGAAGGCATGGAAAAGGGGTGAACAGAGTTCTATATGCTTTGTATAATTTTTGCAGTTTTATAAAAATATTAATAGCACTAAAAAGGGTTTATTGTAATAGGAATGCATTTTGTAACTTAAAGATGTTAACAAAAAATCAATAAAAGAATGTATAACTAAAAATATAATAGAACTAATTGTATAAGAATGTATGATTAATTGAAAATAAATAAATTTACCAAAAATGAATGAGAAATAATGAAACAAGTTGTAAAATGGTTGATTTGAAACTACCTATGTTAGTAATTGCTTTAAATGTACGTGTACTAAACACTCTAATTGAAAAGCAAACTGTCCGATCAATTAAAAAATATAACTATATTTTTTTAAAAATATAGTTTTAAAAGGACAAATACTAACTACAATAACACAGAAAGTCTGGAAGAGAAAGGATGGAAAAGATATACCATGCAATCTCTAAAGAAAGTTACTGTAGGTAAACACAAACTATATCAATATATCAGATCATGTTGAAAGTAACAACTTTTATTCTTTGGACCATAAACTGACATACAGAAGAAGATTATTAAAATATGCATTTAACAAAAGACTTTATTTATAATATATAAAGCAATTCTGAAAGTCAATAAAAACAAGATAGGCAATTAAATTGAACACTAAATGGTAGGCTGGATTCAGTGGCTCAGGCTTGTAATTCCAGAACTTTGGGAGGCTGAAGTGAGAAAATTGCTTGGGTCCAGAAGTTTGAGACCATCCTGGGCAACATAGTGAGACCCTTTCTTAAAAAATATAATAAAAATTAGCCAGGTTTGGTGGCATGTACTTCCGAGGCTGAAGCAAGAGAATTACTTGATCCCAGGAATTCAAGACAGCAGTAAACTAGGATCATGCCACTGCACTTTAGCCTGGGTGACAGAGAGGCTACTCCCTGTCTATACATAAATAAATATAACACAGTAAAACTACCTGAACAAGACTTTCAGAAAATGATACGTACATGGCCAATAAGCACATGGGATGATGATCAACACAGCTAGTCATTAATCAAATGAAAATAGAATCACAGTGAGATACTTCTACAAACCTACTGATGACTAAAATTAAAAAGACAAATAATACCAAATGTTGACAAGGATGTAAAGGAACTGAGAATCTCATATTTTACCAGTGGAAGATAAATTTCTGTCAGGTTTTCAGAAATCATTTTGCCTGTGTCTACGATATATACATACATTTGGTGAGCCGCAATTTCACTCCATTAGATCTTATCTTCCCCATGACATGAGCAAGAATACTCATAACAGTTTTATACACTATAGCCATAAATATAAACTGCCAATTAAAGAAGGAGTTTGAGGAGATATTGGTCAAATAGTACAAGTATTTAGTTAGAATGGTGAATAACTTTCAGAGCACTATTGTACAGCATGGTGACTAGTTAATAATTATGTATTGTATATTTAAAAATTGCTCGTAAAGGAGATTTTATATATCTTCAACACCAAAAAATAATAAGTATGTATGGTGATAGATATGTTTATTAGATTGATTCTGTCGTTCCTCAATTTATACATATATACAAATATATATGCTTTAAGTATATACTATTGTTTTTGTTTGTTAATTATACCATAGTAAAGCTAAAATAAAATAAATAAAAGAAAATGTGGAGTTGTGTACCATATGGAGAAATACTAATAATCATAGTAATAATTATTATATAACCCAAATATTTCAAAGAACGACTGATAGTTAAATGCTACATAGTTTATATTAAAATTCTGGTTATGACATTTATATAAAGAAGCCAAAGCTTAAATATAATTGACTTATATTTTTAAAAGTAAACAATTTTATAATATTTGGAAATGTAGAAGAGAGGGCACTTCCGAACTGTCAGTAGAAAGCCAGCATTGTCCTGACATCAAAATCTGATATATAAATTATAATAGAAAACTACAGAAAAATGTTTGTCATAAATATAGGTACAAAAAAGTTATAAACCATTAGGATACAAAATCCATCAATATATAAAATGTATACTACATCATTGGTATATAATTTACATGCCATACAATTTACTCATTGAAGGAGTACGATTGAATGGCTTTTAATGTGTTTACAGAGGTAAGAAACCATTAATACAATCAATTTCAGGAGATTATCATTACCCCTAAACAAACATCCGCACAAATTATTTTAATGCTTGCATACTACTGCATTATGTAGGCACACTGTGGCTACTAAAATATTCTCAATTATTGAACAATTAGATCATTTATACATTATGATATTGTTCCAAACACACATAAATAATAAACACTGGATGTGATCTGTACCCCAAATATGTTGACTTGATCATTACACATTCTATGCAGGTAAAAAATATCACATGCACCCTATAAATATGCATAAATATTTTTCAACAGTTTTTTAAATTAAATAGTCTGATGAACATTCCTGCAGCCAAACTTTGTGTGAGAACACTATGAGCATATGTGCAAAAATTGCCAGATATACGCCAAAAGCTTTAAACATCTGGGTAACTTTTTTTTTTCATTTTTTTTCCCATTTATTTATTTTATTGCATTTTAAGTTTTGGGGTACATGTGAAGAACATGCAAGATTGTTGCATAGGTACACACGTGGCAGTGNTGGCAGTGTGATTTGCTGCCTTCCTCCCCATCACCTACATCTGGCATTTCTCCCCCTGCTATCTCTCCCCAGCTTCCCACCCCCCAAGGTCCCTCCCCTATTTCCCCCCAACTGACCCCAGTGTGTAGTGCTCCCCTCCCTGTGTCCATGTGTTCTCATTGTCCAACACCCGCCTATGAGTGAGAACATGCGATGTTTGATGTTCTGCTCTTCTATCAGTTTGCTGAGAATGATGGTTTCCAGGTTCCATTTGACCCAGCAATCCCATTACTGGGTATATATCCAAAGGATTATAAATCGTTCTACTATAAGGACACATGCACACAAGTGTTCATTGCAGCACTGTTTACAATAGCAAAGATCTGGAATCTGGGTAACTTTTCATAAAGAAATATCTTTCTTGTAGATCATTTAACCCTGGCTGTTAGCATTTTTAAAATGGTAAACATCAAAAACTGGTGTTATATTTGTGTATTATTTTGTCTTCCTTCAGGTATTACCAAGTGGAATTCTTTTTCATATGTGGTTAGATGTTGCGGCTTATTTCCTGCCTTAGAAATATCTTAAAACTTTTTTGTTTTTGTTCTTTTCAGTTTCTGAAAATAACCATTTCTATTGTAATTGTGTTCTATCTTATTTCAGTTGCTGCTGTTTCCTCTTTTTGTAATTAAGGCAATATTAGCCTTATTTTTCTGTGTTTTTGATGACAATGTAGTTGTGTTTTAACTTTTTTAGGAATGATATTCCTAAGTTATTAGGAACCCCTTTTTCATCAACAGTGATAGTTCATCAAATTGGTTATAGAAATTCGTTTTACTTGATGACATACATTATTACATTCTTTGATGTTAAACCACTTTGCATGTAAAGTGTAAAACCTTTTTCTAACCAACTAGAATTTTCATATCTATACCCAAATCTCATTGCAGTTTTTGTGTTATATTTCTTTTTTTTAATATACAAGTGTTTCTCACTTGGCAAAATAATTAGCATGTTTCAATATTTTCTGTGGTAGGAGAGTTTAGTTTTGAATTCATAATTTCTCAAAAGCATGGAGATATTTCAGTGTAAAGTTGTCTGGCTTTTCAGATTATTTTGAGCCAATTATTTGACATAATTTTATGTTTATTTTTTCTAACTTCCATTCTAGATACAAGGGTATATGTGCAGGTTTATTACATGGTTTTATTGCACCCAGATAATGACCATAGTGTCCAATAGGTAGATTTTTGACCCAGGACCACTCCCTCTTCCCGGTAAAAGTCCACAGTATCTATTGTTCCCATGTCATAATTTTTATTTTTTTCATGAGTATAGGTTGATTCACAGTTTATAAGTTTTCTATTTTTAATTTTGATATCTTGTGGTTTCCTAGAAAATAAGTCATATTTTCTAGATTTCCAAATGCATTAGCAAAAAGTGATGCACATTTTCTCATACAATCAATAGTTATTAATACAGCCCTTGCTATTCCTGATTTATTTGTATTTTATTATACACTGTGTATTCAGCATGACAGAGGTTGCTGTAGTTTGTCTTTTGAACCAATTTATAGCTTTAAAAGTAAATTAAAATATATTGCTATTGTATAACTTACTAATTCATAGTTTCATTATTTACTTAAAAATAGATTATTTTCATAATTTCTCAGTTAAAAATGTGGTAATGTGACATGATGGATTTAACTTTGGCAGCTTTGGCTGTAGTTCATGTTTTAGTGAAAATCTTTGTTTTATAATCCTTTTGATATATATTTAGAATCAGTTTGTGACCAACATATGACCGATTGAGAAATTAGTTTTGGAGGAATGAAACCAAAAAATACCCGTTATTCAGTATCATATGTATTTTCATTTGTGGTTAGTTGATGATTCCAATAACGTCAGAGCTAAAGAATATATAAATACTCCAATGTTCCACTATCAAATTGAGATGGCATAAAGAATAACATCTTCATGATAAAAACAGAATCACAAAAATAAATCTGGCTTCATTTTTATGTCATGTGATTTAACCTGAGGTTTAATAACCTAAAAAATAAACCTGGATACCGCAACAAAGTGCTTTCAATGAGCTCTACAAAATGACATTCTGGCCAAACTTAGAGGGTGGTGTGTGTGTGTGCGTGTGTGTGTGTGTGTGTGTGTGTGTGTGTGTGTGTGTAAATAGATAAATATATGTCCTCTCTTTTATTTTGCTATCAATGCTCGTCCTAGGATACTTTCTCAGAGACCTATGACAAAGTATCTTTGGAATTTTAATCATTTCTTATAGATTATTTTTTCAGAAAATTTAATGTTTGAGTTAAAAAAAATTAAAAATTGCTTTAGTAACAGCACGTATATTGACTTTGAAAAATATTTAATGCTAAAATGATAATTGATGGAGAGAAAAAATTTATTTTCTTCCAAGCATGTATAGTGAGTATTTCAAAGGTAATCATGAAGCATAAGATAAACTGAGAAAAATGCATATACTGATAATGTATATATAGACATATATATGGGAAATAAATAATGATAATATAAATTTACAAAGCTGAGAAAATTAAAGGACTGAATTATATCTGGTTTTATTTGAAAAGACTATTATATTAGTTGAGATGTAAAGGTTGAAACATGATTGTTACGGTTCTTGTACTTATCAGAATAATTTTACAGATGACATAGTATATACTTACTAATATAATTACAATTGACTCCAGGAAATAATTGAAGTCATTTATTAATTTTGAGATTTTTTTTGTCCAAAACATTATCGTAAGAGCTTTTCCATGTTTGTATGGACAAATGTATTCAGATTTTTCTCATTTTTCAGACTGGAATAATATGTGCTAGGCACACAACTGATTACAAAAATACAAACATGAATACGGGACTAGAGTATACGTACTCATGTCTACAAATGGGCCTGTGATGTAAAGGTTGTATTTGCCAACCAAATGTATCTTGCCTTCTAAATTAGATTCCTTTCAAATCCAATACTTCCCCTCTATACTGGCATGTTGGTTACACACATTCAGGGGAATATTGTATATAGTCATACAACTAGTATTAGTCAGCAGGCTAATTATAATACAATCGTCTATGTGGTATAAGCTACCGATGTAATACATTCAGCTCTGTCCTCATGGGGCTTTCATGCCTTTGGGTATGATGTTCACCGTATCTAAAGTGTCCTATAACCCACAAACTGGCTTTAGAATAATTTCTCATCTTTCGAGTCTGACTTTAAGTGCTATTTCACCTGTGAAGAATTTGAATTTTGGGGCCAATCTTAATTTGCCAAAGAAAATTGACTATACTCTCTCTTTAGTCTTCAACTGTGCCATGGCATGGATAAAACTTAATTAAATGTACTTATTTTTGTAATGGTAAATCCTTTGAAGTCAAATACCATGTTCACTTGTTTTGATTCAACATTCCCAACACATTATCTCAAATCTTATTTGTTTACTGAATAAATGATTACATGAATAAACATACTAATGAATGAATAGAAATCAACAACTCAATTAAGTTAATAAAATGGACAAATTTGTCACTTAGACCTCAACCACCTCAAAGAAATATGGCTATTACCTTCAAAAGTTGAAATGTGAGCTTGTTTGGAAGTTATTGAAGAAAACAGCATACTAAGTTGTTTTCTTAGCAGCATGTCACAATCGCTTCATTATGATTCCAACATAAAATTGGGTTCTCAATAACTTTTAAAGGGTTTACAAAACTAGATGTATTACAGAGCTTCACATATTAGCTGAGTTGTAAGAACTCAAAAACAATAAATGGGTTCCTTAAAAAGTTAAACATGAATGTACCATAAGACCCAGAAACTTCTTCTCTTTGGTTAATAACCAAACAAAGCAAAATGAGACATTTAAACTAATCCCTCTACATGAATATATATAGCAGCACTGTTCACAATGGCCAAAGGGGGAAAACAATGCAAATGTCCATCAACTGATAAATGGATAAAAAATAATGAATTTCATACAATATCATGTTCTATAGCAATGAAAAGAAATGAAGTACTGATAACATGCTATACTATGAATCTTCAAAATATTGTGCTAAATGAAAAAAGCCAGACACAAGAGGTCCCCTATTGCATGTTTTTATTTATATGAAATGTCCAGAATAGGCAAATCTGTAGAGACACAGACAGAAAGCAGGTTGATGGTTCTCAGGAGCTGAAAGAAATGGCTGCTTACTGTGAACAGTCTATTTAGGGTTGTTAAACAATTTTTAGAACTAGATAAAGGTGGTGGTCATACAAAATTGTGAATATACTAAATGCCACTAAATTGTATACTTTAGTACAGTTAATTTTATGTTATGTGAATTTCACCTTGATTAAAAAAAATCAATGTGGTTGTAGGGAAAACATCAATAAATATGAAGATACAATGAACTCATATGGGATTAATTGATGTTATTTCTCTTTATTCACTTTACTAAATTCGTGTTTTTGTCTAATCTTCTAAGAGTTGTGAGAATTGATTTAAGAGTTTACTGATAATAAAATTCTCCCAAAAGGAAAAAAGACACTTAGGTACTAGTATCTTCTGCTTAGAAAATAAATGTGAATTTATTAGTTTGGTGTCAGAGTGTTGATTTTAATTAGGAAAGAATCTATCTGTCTCTGAACACTGTGCAGGTTCTTTTTAAAAAGCCAAAATTAATTACATATAACACTGTCGTAATAAGTAACATAACTTATTGACTCTAGAATTTGAGTTGTTAGCTCTGTCTTACAAATAAATATAATTTTATTGCTCAGTGCTTTTTAAAGTGTGAAAGAGGCCATTGATGTCATGTTGCAAATGGCTGTAATATGGTTTTACATCTGCAATCTACAAAGAGACACTGATAGATGGGACCATAAAAGAATACTTGTGAAGCTAGTCCTCTATGTCACTGATGTTTTGCAGTAGCTGAGAGTGTGGTTCTATGAAGGATTTGATATATGGTGTTGCTGAAGTAGTAGGGTCCATGTTTTCACTTGGAATTAATTCAACGCTTTCTCTTACAGAGGAGCCTCTGCTTCTGTTCTGCTGTAATGACAGAATCCTCATTAGAAAACCCAGAGGGATTCTTTAAAAATGTAAATGAGATCACATCACTGGGACTGCCCTCAAAATCCTCCAGACTTCCCATTTCTTGGAAAGAAAAGTTTAAAGTTCTTACAATGGCTTGCAAAGCCCTTCATCTCTGACTTCAACTTCTATTGCTCTGCATTCCAGAGATTTGGCCTCTATGCTATTGATAGTGTATACTAAATATGCTCCTATCTCAAGGTTTTCACATTTGTTGTTTCTTCCACTCAGAATGTTCTTCTAGAGATATTTGCATGGCTCAGTCTCTTAATTTCTTCAGATCTGTGATGGCATGTCACCTTATTGTGGAAGTTTTTCCTGACTCTTTTATTTAAAGGCAGGAAATTCCCCAGCACTTTTTATTTATTATTGTTTTATTTTCTCCATAATAGTCATAGCCATCTGACATACTACAGATTTCATATTTTTTAATTTATTGTCTGATTCCCTCATCTAGAATGTCAGCTACATAAAACCAGAAAGATTTTTGTCTGTTTTGTTCACTGCTGTATCACAAGCACCCAGAAATAGGCCTGCCCTTAGTAGGCAGTTAGTAAATACTGGTAGAGTCAGTGACCTGCTTGGTATGTGGTGATTTGTTCAATCTAAAGAGTCAGATGATTCATTCCTGCCTGTCTTTAGTTATGAGTAATATTTTTCCCCTTTGTAACTTCCTCTCTGTAATTTGTTTTTGAAAGTCCTATTAGTCACATTTCTCCAATATGTTGTCTTTTTTACTCTGTTTTTTAAAGAGACATCCTCTTACTCTGTCACCCAAGCTGAAATGCAGTGCTGTATTCATAGCTCACCATGGCCTGAAAGTCCTGCATTCAAGTGATCCTCCTGCCTTGGCCTCCTGAGTAACTAGGACTACCTGTGTGTGCCACCACCTCCCACTAATTTTTAAAAAACACCTGTAGACAAGATCTTGCAATGTTGTCCAGTCTGGTCTTGAAATCCTAGCCTCAAGCTATCTTCCAACCTTGGCCTCCCAAAGCACTGGGATTACGTGTGTGAAGTACCACACCTGGTCTTTTAACTCTATTTTCAAGAGATATTCTTGATTATATGTTTTATTATTTCTAATGACTTCCAACTTTAATTGATGATGTTAGATTTCTATACATACTCATTTGTTCTCTTATATTTGCTTTTGTATAAAATCCTTCCCTTTTTTAGTGGTGAAATTGGTATTATCCCAAATATACTTGAGTAGTCTAATTATATTTTTCTTTTATATTTCTTCCTTGAGTTGTATGTATTTCTTCTAGGGTAAAATATTCAATTTAATCCTTCTGATCATTCTATTTTGTACAATATTTTTTTTCAAATATGGGTTTATCTTTGATGGTTAGTCATTTTGTAAAAATTGAGACCTAGGTTCCCTATTTGCAGATTGTTTCCCTGATAGGTACCTTCCTTGTCTGAAAGGGAAGAGTTCTGTGTAAATGAATAAATATTGTAGCCTACTCAACTTTTCTTTATTGTGCATTGGAGGATTTGTTAATAAGCAATTCACTCTGTTTCTTATCACTTCATAATTAATTAAAACAGAATCACGTGTGCTGAAAACTTTCCAATGAGCCTGACTTTCCTAGGCTGAACATATCATTTCTTTAGAGAACAGTCTTTTGGTAGTAAGGACTGGGATGCTTCTGTATAAACTGGAATGGGAGGTGGCCAGTGTGGTCAGATGCAGCCATTTCTTTTATGTTCCTTTACATATTCACCTTCTGTGTTGTTACTCCCACCTGCACATCTTCCAGTTCTGACTGTCTGGTATTCCAGACCTGTGTTAGGAAGATTGGCTTCCACCTCAACTGTCAGTAGCACATTCAGATTGGCTTATTTCACTTAACGATATGCATTTAAGATTGTTCCATATTTTTTCATGTCTTGATAGCACATCCCTTTTTATCACTAAAGTATTCTATTGTATGAATGTACCACAGTTTACCTATTCACCTGTTGAAGGACATGTTGGTTGCTTCCAAGTTTTGACAAATATAAGTGAAGCTGTTATAAACATTTACAGGAGTAAGGCTATTTCCCAATTTTATTGAGATATTAATTGACAAATGAAAATTGTATGTATTCAAGTTATACAACATGATGATTTGATATACAGACACATTGTGTCATGACCACTACAATTAATCAACACTTCCATAACTACAGATAGGTATGCTTCGCACATGCGCCTGTGTGTGTGTGTGTGTGTGTGTGTGTGTGTGTGTGTGTTTGTGTAGGGAGTTAAGGAAACTTAAGATCTACTCTCTTTTAGAGAATTTCAAGTATACGATATAATCTTATTAACTCTAGTCACCATGATATAAATTACATCCTCAGAGCTTCTTTATCTTATATCTGAAATTGTGTACTCTTTTACCATTATCTCTGCATTTCCCTTATGCTTTCAGATTTTTGTGTGGACATAAGTCTTCCACTGATTTGTGTAATTATCAAGAAGTGTACTTATTGAATTGTATGGTAACACTACAGTTATGTAAGTAACTGACAAACTGTCATCCAAAGTGGCTATACCATCTTGGAATCCCACCAACAATGAATGAGAGCTCCTGTTGCTCCAAATCCTCGTGTTTTAATACAATTTTGTAAAAGAATTATAGTTCAAGAATACAAAAGGTGCCCAATACAGAAAATTCAAATTTATCCCTAATCCTATTAAAAATACTATTTTCTGTTACTATGTTTGTATGTATTTTCATACACACAATCATACAGTATATTTGCTTTCTGCCTTTTTCATTTAAAGACAAATCATTAAAAAATACTATATTTTTCACACTCTTCAGAAGAGCATTTATTATTACTATTATTTTTTTTTGGAGATGGAGCCTCACTCTGTCACCCAGGCTGGAGTGCAGTAGCATGATACTGGCTCACCACATCCTCTGCCTCCCAGCTTCAAGCAATTCTCCTGCCTCAGCCTCTCAAGTACCTGGGACTACAGATGCATGACGCCATGCCTGGCTAATTTTTTGTATTTTAGTATACATGGGGTTTCACTGTGTTGCTTGTCATTATCCAACATTTTTGTTGAAAGATCCAAATTCAAAGAGGATAGTCCATTAAGTAAATGAATTACAAATCCATCTAATTCCAAAAGAGAAGAATGTAACTTTAAAGACACTGAGCCTATGCTTTTACACCTGAATTCCCTACAAAAATGTGAATTCTTCTGAAATACAGATAATCATTTATTTTCACAGTATGGATTAGGAAAATTTTGCAAATTTTAAATATTATGACAAATTAATATCCACTTTATAATACATTATAGTTTACTAAATATTTAATATTTAATACTTCAAATTATAAATACTTAATAATATTTAAAATATTTGTATACTTAGTAGTCAAGGCCAGGCATGGTGGCTCATGCCTGAAATCCCAGCACTTTGGGAGACTGAGGTGGACAGATCATGAGGTCAGGAGATCAAGATCATCCTAGCCAACACAGTAAAACCCCCCTTTCTACAAAAAATAAAAAAAAAAATTAGCTGAGCATGGCAGCATGCACTTGTAATCCCAGCTACTCCGGGGGGCTGAGGCAGGAGAATCACTTGAACCCATGAGGCAGAGGTTTCAGTGAGCCAAGATCACACCACTGCCCTCCAGCCTGGCAACAGAGCTAGACTCCCTCTAAAAAAAAAAACAAACAAAAAAAAAACAAAGTCAAATGTTTAACCTTTCTTTTCCAGTTTTATGGTTTTCAAAATACTCAGGAGAAATGTGTATCTTTCCTTGAGGGTGCAGGGGAATACCTGTGATATGTGGATTTTTAAGAAAGTTTTTGCTGCTTTTCCCCCTTTTTGTTGGAGAGAGAGAATCATTTGGTCACTCAGACTGGAGGGCACTGGTACAATCATTGCTCACTACAGCCATGAACTTGCCTCGGCCTCTCAAAGCACTGAGATTACAGGCATGAGCCTGTGGAAAGACAAGCTGCTTTTATGCATAGTAATTTATTCATAACACATTTTATTTTTAAAAATAATTCTAGTGTCTTGAGTTGAATGTTCATTTTTTAAAAATTTTTCATACATTATTTTTTAAAATATGAAAGAATTCAAAACTATGGATTTTGCTTGGAGTATAAATTTGGTTGCGTTTTATAGATTTCTATATGTAATATTCTAATTATTTATTGCTAATGGAAGTTTCACATTTTCCAGTTTTGCTTGATGGTTGCTTATAAAAGTTTTGTTGTTATGGTTATTTATTTTCACATCTGAGAGTATGTTTAGTTTTGTGCATAATTTATAATTGGGCAAAATCTTCTGCAACGCCATCTCTACCTCCTACTTTGCACACTATTCTATAGACAATCATTTTCTTTTATATTTACCAAGTATCTCTTAAATGCAAGTCATAAGTCTGACACTATACTAGGATGTAATAAAAAAATATACATGAACCATATAGTGTATCTGGATTCAAGGAACTTACAGTGTTGGTCTAGTTGCATACAGTAAACAAATAAGAGCAAACATGGTAAAAATATTGAGATCATATATATAAAAGTTGAGTGGGGTCACAATTGGGAGACCATGAGATTTCAGAGAAACTCTTCATAGATATGACAGGTAAGAAGGGTTTTGAGAGGAGAGGTATTTACCTAGAATAAAATATTTGGATGGAAACACTCTGAATAGAGAAAAACATTCTCTATTCTAAACTCTAGGAACTTTGTAGAGGGGTCCTTCCTGTTCTGTATGATCTCATATTCTGTGCTCTATCCTGTCCACTTCCATCTCCCATAGATAACAATTTTTCATTCACTTTCTTTTCTTATTTTAAACTTCTTTCTTCCCACTCACTCTTTCCTTCCAAACTTACGGATATATCCAGATGGCATTCATTCTAACGCACATGTATACACACATACTTCCTCTTAACTCTTCGTCCTGTTCAGCTCCTGCTGTTGTCCATAATCAGAACTTTCTATCATGATTTTCTCATTGTTATTGCTTTTCTCAACTCATTATAATGTGACTCTTATACCAAGAATGGCAGGAAGTTATTTCACTAAGATCATCACTGACCATCTAATTGCAAAATCTAATGGGCATGTCTCATTATTCTTACTTTGGAGGCACACGATCATATTATGCACATATAGTTTGCTGCCACAATCCCGATATTATCTGGGATTAAGATTGTTTGCATGTATCTCCCTTAATAGACTATAAAAATGTGATGGTAAGAGATACTATGTATTATCTATCTTTGTGGCCCTAATGTTTAGATCAGTGCTTACTATATAATAGACGCTAAAAAATTTAGTGAACTCGGTGGTGTCAGCAATTCTTCAGATATTTAGTTCTCCTGGGGAGATTCTTTGTGGTGTGCTGATGTATTTAGGTCAGTCTGGCCAATTATCATTTTCATGTCCTAAAGTCGTTATGAACACTTTAGCTCCTGAACGTATGTATTACTTTGATGATAACTTTACTAATGCATTGGTGTCTTAGTCCATTCAGGCTTCTATAACAAACTCCCACTGACTAGCTGTTTTACACACAGGAGGAGTTTGTTTCTCACAGTTTTAGAAAACCAGAAAGTTCAAGATCAAGGTGCCAGCAGATTTAGTGTATGGTGGGAGTCACTTCCTGCTTCATAAACAGCAGTTTTTGTTGTGTACCCACGTGACAGAAGGGGCAGGTAAATATCTCTCGAGCTGCTTTTATAAGGGCACTGATTCCATTCCTGAGGGCTCTACTCTTGATGTAGTTATCTCTGAAAGGTCCCACAACCAAATACACTGACATTGTAGATTAAATTTCAAAATGCATTTTTTTTGATGGGACGCAAACCTTCAGGCCATAGCAACTGATATAAATATTGAATCAGTCCCTCATTCAAAAGGAGTTTTCTATCTAATGGATGTAGATGTTGTGAGTAGAGAATCAGGGACCCCACTGTTGTGGAAGGCAGGCCCTTCAAATAGGGCAATTTTTGACTGGAAGATTTTGTAAGTTTCAACAGGCCATAAAAGTTTCATTTGAGACTTTAATTCTCTGTAATGTATGTGTAATGTGTGATGTACAAAGTGTTTTTTTATGTGTGTGTGTGTGTCTGCATATGCATAGACACATGCGTGTGTGTGTCTGTTTATCTCATAGAGATCTTGGTTTTACATTCAACAAAAAAAGTATGGCTTCTCTTATTTCTGCTTCTCCCTATCAGCCCTTAGAATTCAACCTGCTTCCTGTCACAGAAATGTATATAACTATCTTAAAATAGGGTTTTTTTAGCCTCCTTTGTCTCTATTATAATCTTGGAAACTTGTCATTATTATTCAGATTAGCTCTACTACTGTATTAGTAATAATTAATGTATGTAAGGATGTATGTGTGAGTGTCAGTGTGTGGGTATTTGCATGCATGATTTTGGTTTCCTCTTGAATTTTACAGAACAGATTTGTAATTTACATCATTTGGATACATAATACATGCCATTTGAGTAAGTTTTTTTTTTTTTTTCATCTTTTGAAAATTAACAATGGCTATCTGAAGCCAAAGATTTTAGCAGATAGAAATAAGATTTCTCTTTATTATAGAATTGACATTTTCAATTTTTAGTATAAAAAGCAACTTGAAGTCTTTAATTGCCTGGGTTTTATAAATGTATTGAATTTTCTAATTTCAATGTTAATGCATACATATTTCTTTCTAGACTTCTTTTCTTTTAAATAACAAGCAACTGGTTTGACATGCCTTTAATCAAGATTTATCATGACCTTATTAGAAAGTTAATGTTTGAAAATTTACTCTCTGATGAACCACCAGTTTTGTATTTTATGTGTATCTGCAATTTCCAACAGTGAAGAGATTGTGTGCAAATGGAATTAATTACCCTCTAGTTATCACCTCCTTTATTCCATTTCCTGTAATAGATAAGCTTGTTTAAGATATTAAGCAGGATGATCAAGGATCTAAATGGTAGGGAAATTTTTTTAATTTCTTAAAGCTCATTTATTATGTTGATAAATCTGGCCTCTTTGATAGTTTGACATTTTCATAGAATTGATTGTTCATTAGCACCATTGCAGACTGTATAGCTACCATCTCTGCTTACATTTTCTAGCCTCAGGATCTGATTGAGAAAGGAAGACATTTCAAATCATATCTAAGTATATATGACTCAATCATTGATTATGTCAGTTTGTATCTACACATGGAAATATATACATATATATATATGTATATGTGTGTGTTTCTATATTGCATTTAATATATAATGCTTCATAGAGTATTTTAGTATGTCAAAGTGGTTATGTTATATTTCAGAACTCCTTTCCCTTAGAAATAAGATTGTTTTAAGTACATTTTTTATTGAACTACAATATCTATTCAGAAAAATACAAGAGTCCTAAGTGTAAAGCTGGAATAACTTTCTTAAAGCGAATGCATGTATGTAACCAGAACCTAAACAAGACCATAAAACAAAATTACTAGTGCCTAGAATCACCCTTATATTTCTTCCCAAACACTCACTTCTTACAGTTACAATTTTGACACCATGTATTATGGACTGAACTTTTGTTTACCTCCAAACTTTATATGTGGAAATCCTAATACACAATGTGATAGTATTAGGAGATAGGGCCTTAGGTAGCTAATCAGGTAATGAATGTGGAGCCCCCACAAATGATGCTATGGTCTGAATGTTGGTATCCTCCCAAAATTTTTATGTTAGAACATTATACCCAATGTAATAATAGGTGGGGGGAAAGTAATTCAGTCATGGGGACTCCACCCCCATAAATGGGATTAGTGCTCTTATAAAATAAGTTTAAGGGAACATTCTGGTTCTTTCTATCCCTTCAAGCATGCGAGGACACAGCATTCATCCCTTCTACAATGTGAGGACATGGCAAGGGTGTGCCATCTATGAGGAATGGGCCTTCATCAGACACAAAACTGGTCAGTGCCTTAATCTTGGACTTCACGGACTCCAAAATTGTGAGATATAAACTTCTGTTATTTATACATAACTCATTCTAAGTTATCTTTTTAGAGCAGCCCAAAAGGACTAACACTAATTAAATTAATGCCCTTATAAGAAGATAAACCGTAGCTTCGTTTCTTGGTTGTTTGCTTTTCAACATGTGAGGACACAGTAAAAAGACACCCATCTGCACACTAGGGAGAAGGTCATAGCCGAAACCTAGCAATACTGGTAATCTTATCTCAGACTTTCAAACCTCCAGAACCATGAGAAATACATTTTTGTTGTTTAAACTATCCAGTCTATGGCATTTTTGCTATAGCACATCACTGGGAGGATTCCCCTTCAATGGAATTGAATGCAATTCAGTTTAATTAGTGTTCAATATATAGTGCTGTTTCTCTGATTACCAGGATTCAGGAGTTCAGATGGAAATTTGAATGGTAGTACCATTCATTATTACCTCTAATGGACTACAAGCAAAAATTTTGTTTCCTGTTCCTGTGACTTTATGCTCTGCTGGCCGAGAGATCTTAGTTCCAGAGGGAAGAATATGTATAGAATACAAGAAATCTTGTATGGATTCTCTTATTATGCCTGTGCACTGTAATTAAGATCAGTGAAAATCTAAAATAGCCCAATTTAGGCAGGACTATTATTGGCATAGGCCCTTCTGGAATTAAGGTTTCGTCACCCTGCCAGGTAAAAAATGACAACCAGCTACGATGCTTGCTAAAGGTAAATGGAATACAGAATGAGTTGTAGAAGAAGGTAGTTAGAAATACCAGCCATGACCATGTGACCAGTTTTCAAAAGGAGGGCTGTCATCATAATGAATATTTCATTCTTCTTATTTTGTTATGAATACAGTTGTATGTATACAGAAATACATGTGTGTGAGTATATATATATATATGTGTGTGTGTGTGTGTGTGTGTGTGTGTGTGTGTGTGTGTGTGTGTGTGTGTAAAGCAAATGCCTTTATTTTCCCTCTTATTCTCATTTAAAATAAAACATATTGACTTTATATTAGTATTTAAGTATAGTTAATGTTACATCATAGTATTTAGCTTATAGGATGTCAGGAGAGGAGTAAATGTCACTCAAGGACTTCACTTTCTCTTGTGGGGAGATCAATGCATTTTTTGTTGTATGCAGAATACTTGCATTATGTCAGGAGGAATTATGACCATTTTACTGTCTTAATTTGGAGATTAAGTTTGGCTTAAGGAGATCTGCATATGTGCCCAGTTGACAAGGGATCTTCTTGTTATGGTTCGTTTAATGTGTCAACCTGACTGTGGTAAGGGATGCTCAGATAACTAGTGAATCATTATTATGGGTGTTTCTGTGAGGGTGTTTCTGAAATAAATTAGCATATGTATTGGTGAACTGAGTACAGTTGATGAACCTCCTCAGTGTAAGTGGGCATTATCTAATTTGTTGAGGGCCTGAATAAAATAAAAAGCCAGAGAATGGGTGAATTCACTCTATGTTTCAGCTGGGACATTTGTCTTCAGCTGCAGGTGAACAAAAGTACTGTGGTTCTTGGGCGTTTGAATTTAGGCCAGGACTTAGACAGTGGTTCCTCTGGTCACTGGGCCTTCGCACTTGGAGTTTGGCATTTAACATCAACTCCCCTGAGGCTCAGGCCTTTGGGCTCGGACTGAAACTACACCACTCTCTTTCTTGCAGATAGCAGAACATAGGACTTCTCAACCTCCATGACTGTGTAAGCCAATTCCTTATAACAAATCTTATATAGATAGATAGAGATAGATGATTGATAGATAGATAGATAAATAGATACATAGATAGATCTTCTATTGCCTCTCTTTCTCTGGAGAACCTTGAGACAAATGATTGAACATCTTTTCATGTGCTTATTTACCATCTATAGATCATTTTTCAGTGAAATGTCTGTTCATGTCTTTTGACCATTTCCCAGTTAGATTATTGTTAACTTTTTACAGTCGACTTTTAAGACTACTCTGCATATTCTGGATATGAATCCTTTGTTAGATATTTGGTATACAAATATTTTTCTCCCCGGTTTTCTTCCTCTTAAAAGAATCTTTAGACTCTGATGAAGTCTAATTTATAGGTTTGAGCATCCGTGCAGTACCCCAATATATTATTATGCTATGACTAACCTGCAGTAAAATCCATCTACTGAGTTTATAATTTTATTTAGTTTGTTTTTTTCAAAATTTCTAGTTAAAATAATAAATTCTAATACTCTAATAAAATTATTCACTTTTTCCTCTTATCTGCCATTATTTGTCTTCCAACTCTAATTTCTAGAATACCTCAGCTCTGTTTTTATTTTATTTTTTAATCTTCCTTTTGGTTATGCGATTCTGTCTTTTGGTAGGAGGAAGTTTTAGATGAAGGCAAGACATTAGTTATCAAAGAAGTTAGACACTCCATGTGATATTATTTTCCTGCACACATAGTTTCGAATTTGCTAAGCAGAGAAAATGGGGACTGTCCATTTTAATCTTAATAGAGAGACTGATTTTAATAGGAGCTTCATTACATTTTTTGTAAAGCTTGGTAGACTTCTGCTTTGACACTGATGCCAGGGTATACAATTTCATCTACACTGTGCCATTATGCCAGTGTCTAGACCTTGTAATTGTGAGTCTGGTATGATAACTGAGTTCCCTTCACTGGCTGGTCCTGAGCTTTGTCATCTCCTGAGAAAAATAAACTGCAGAAAACTTTACACCACTTTACAGAGGATATCAGCTTAGTTTTATACAATACACATGCAATGTCCAGTTTTCTGCTATTTAATACATTGAACATTTTGTGCCTTAAAGCTTTCAATTTTCTCTCTAGTTTGTTGATCCTGACAAACACTTTGCTTCTATCTCTGTCTTTCAGCAACAATTCTGCCAGAGCAAAAACTGGATTTTGTTCTCTCAATCTATTTATGACAAAATGGACTCCTGGGGTAAAAGCACCTACTCAGCTCTCAGTGTTTCTCTTCTCTCCCAGAATCTTAAATACCCTGGTCCTTGTTTCTTTATTAGTTTCCTAATGCCTTTAAGAAACTTTATTTATATTTTATGTAACTGATCCACTGTCTTTTTTTCTGTGAGGCATGGGTTGGCTTTGAGATACTTTATTTTTTTTTGTTGTTTTGAAGTATTTTTAAAACATCAAAGCACTAAAACAAAGGCACAATCAATTTTGTTTATAGTTGCATCTTGCACAAGGATTCTAGTATTACATAATACATTTGGAAGATAAATTTGCTATATTTTTAAACTCTAAGTAACATACTGCTTTTGTGGAATAAAAAAGTGAAAATTTTTGTCTTTTTGTGTGTATTCATGAAGTCATTTCTCTGTTTTATCTAAATTTGTGTATTCTAAGTGGAATTGAATGGAAAAAAGAAAAATTATTTGATTTCAAATCATTTGAAGTCAGTAATAGATTTTCTGATTAAATTTTGTTTGCTGCTCTACACTTGAATTTTTAATAATAACTTTCCAGCTATTAAATTGCCATGTTAAAACATCACTTTGATTATTGTTGATAAGGGTCTTATTACAAACTGCAGAAATGTTACTAGGTAAAATGATTGTTTGTCCTAGCCATGAGAGATGCAATTTAGAACAGTGTGATTTCCATTTGTTCATAGAGTTGCGATCCCCACCTCTACCCAAAGATCCACAGGCACTCAGGGTGCATGGTGGCTCCCATCCATCCTCAGGCCCTTCCCTTCTGGCTGGGGTGCTTGGGTGTGTCCACAGTGTACACCTGTGTCTGCACATTTGGGGAAGGGCATGTTCTCAATGGCCATGCAGGGTGGGAGAGAACTGCAGCTGCTGCCCAGACCCTAGGGCAGTCTCGGAGGCCAGGGGCCTCATGTGGCCAGTTGGCCAGCATTTCCCACTCACCATCCCCTCCTGCCATGTGCCCATAGAGTCTTTCATCACCAAAGGAGAGGTCCAGTTAGGTTCAAGCCAGAGGAAGGATACAGGGATTAAAGTAATCAATTTGCATAGAGCAAGAGGTTCTTCTCCACCTTAACTGATTTTTTTTTCTTTTTCCTTTTCTATGTAAGAGGTTTCTTTTCCCACCTCTGCACTCTGCTTTTGATAGGGAAGCAACAGAGGAGCCATCCCACTGGCTAATAACTGCAAATTTGGCAAAGGCTATCAGGGACTTAATCTAAATAAATCCATGCATTTCCTGAGACACCTTTTTGTCCCAAACACAATTCCAAACTTTGGTTGAAGCCCCAGAAAGGAAAACCAGATCTGAGGTATCCAAAGCCAGGCAACTGGCACAGCATAAATCGGCAGCACTAATTCCTGTTGATTAAGCCCCTGCTTCATGGAAGGAGGTCATGTTCCATGTAATGCATAGATAAGGCATACGGAACCCAAAGGTTGCCAACAATATGGAGAATAGAGGCATAGGTGAGTGTGGATAATTCCTATTCTCTAGGCCCTCCCTGCTTCACCGGTGCAGGCCACAGTGGCACCCATGGATGGCATCCATCTATGATCACTGGGACTTAAGGATGAAAAGACAGAAGAGAAAAGGAGGACTCCCATTTTCTCTCTTCCTCACAGCCTGAGTTTTCCCTACAAGAGGGAAGGGAAATGAGGAATGCGTGTTTTCCTGTCTTCCAGAATGGGCAACCAAATATCTTCACCATCCTCAGTGTATAATTCTCTGGAGTGTATCCTGAATCACTGGGACTGCTTTGACCCTCAGACTTGGGAGGAAAAAGGCCTCATAGTATTTTGCACAAAAGTTTGGCCAAATTATGATTTGCAGGAAGGGCTGCCTTGGCTTCAGGAAGGAATTGTTTATTTTGATACCAACCTGCAATTGGACCTTTCCTGTAAACACGAGGGCAAATGGTCCAAGGTCCCATATATGCAGACTATATTTACCTTGCAGGATAATCCAGACCTTTGCTGACAGTGTAGGATTTATCCAGACCTCCTATTTGACATCTCAGGAGAGACTGCCAGGGGCAATCCCAGGGAACTAAAGAAGTAAACCCCAGAGGCCCAACCAGCAATGGAGCCAGCTCCCTCCAGCCCTGCTCCTCTGGGTCCACCCCATCCTCCCTATCCAGTTTATTTCCCTCACTTGCCACTCCTAGAAATCCCCAGGTTAGAAAATCCTCAGTCCCACTCTTGCCCCTCTTACAGACGCTTGGTGAATTTGGTGCCAGTAAGGTTCAGGTCCCCTTCTCTCTGCAGGGCTTAAGGCAAATTAAGAGGGATCTTGGCAAGTTTTCAGATGACCCTGACAGATACATAGAGGCTTTCTAGAATTTAACCCAAGTATTTGAACTCTCCTGGAAAGATGTTATGTTACTTTTGAATCAAACCTTCACTAACACTGAGAAGCAGATCAATCTGCAAGTGGTAGAGAGATTTGGAGATAAGCTTTATATCACATAGAGTGTCAGGGAAGGGGTCAAACTTTATCCAACTGGAAAAGAAGCAGTATCATTAGATGACCGAAAATGGGATCCCAATGACAAGATGGAAGGAGGAAAGAGGAGACACTTTCAGGTGTACATGTTGGGGGCTTATGCAGGACTAGAATGAAGGCTCTCAGTTATACCAAGCTATCCATGAAACTAGGGATTTGATGAGAATCCCACTGCCTTCCTGGAAAGGTTAAGGAAGAATTTGGTAAAGCACACCTCTCTATCTCCTGATTTAGCAGAGGGACAACTAATCCTAAAGGATACATTTATTACTCAAGCAGCCCCTGATATCAGGAGGAAGCTGCATAAACAGGCCCTGAGACCAGATAGTACTTTGGAGAACCTTCTGAAATTGGCCACCCTGGTCTTTCATAATAGAAATAAAGAGGCCCAGGAGAGTGAGAGGAGACAGAGGAAAGAGGTGGAGGCTTTAATGGCCACTATGCAAGCCCACAAATCCCAGAATCCCCAAGGTCCACCTGTTAACTACTACAGATGTGGTAAGCCACAATATTTTAGGAAGGATTGCCCAGGAAGCATGAGGAAATGACCTAGACCCTGTCCAATCGGCAATGAGGATCACAGGAAGGTGGACTGTCCCTAGGGATACTGGTCACTGGGTCCAGAGCCAATCTCCCAAATGGTCCATCAGGACTCATGGGTCCCAGGACTCCCTTTTCCAGCTCTGTTAGTCCAGACCATCATTATCATCCAGGAGCCCTGGGTAATTCTGTAAATGGAAGGAAGGAAAGTGGACCCCCTTTTGAATACTGGAGCTGGTCTTTCAGCTCTGCTATTCAATCTGGACTTCTCCTCTCTTAGCACGACCATGAGGGTGTCTCAGGAAGGCCTTTAATCTGATATTTTTCTCAACCACTTATTTGTAGCTGGGGAGACCTCTTGTTTGCCCATGCCTTTCTAATTATGCCTGCCAGCACAACTCCTCTGTTGGACAGGGATATTCTGGCCCATATGGGGACCACCATCTTGATGGCCCCAGGAAAACCTCTTTGACTCCCCCTAGTGGAGATTGATATTGACCCAGAAGTCTGGGCATTTCGAGGGAAAATTGTCCAAGCCACATCTGCCATACCAGTCTGGAGCCACCTTTAGAATACCACCTCCTTTCCTAACAAAAAACAATAGCCCTTGAAACCAGAAGGTAGGAAGTAAGTAGAAGCCATCAGTGATAATTTAAATGGACAGGGCCTCCCCAAACCCTGAAACTTATAATACCCCAATATTGGGGGTACAAAAATCCAACAGGGAATGGAGAGTAGTTCAGGACCTCTGCCCTGTTAGTGAGCTTTTGGTTCCAATACATCTGGTGGTTCCCAATCCATATACCCTACTAGTCCAAATATCTGAAGGGACTAAATGGTTCACAGTATTGGACCTAAAGGATGCTGCCTTCTTCATAACATTACACCCAAATTTCTAATATTTGTTTGCATTTTAGAATTTCTCTAACCAAACCATCCAATTAACCTTGACAGTGTTACCTCAGGGATTCCAAGACAGCTCCCACTTAATTGGGCAGGCATTGTCAAGGGACCTCTCCAAGTTCCTTTCTTTTCAGGTTAATATTTTACAATATATAGATGACATTCTCCTCTGTGCTCCAAATGGAGAAATCTCTCAGGAGGACAGTAAGGCTCTTTTTAATTTTCTGGTGAACAGAGGACATTAGGTTTCAAAATCTAAAGCTCAGCTCTATCAGACTTCAGTGAAGTACCTAGGCCTTGTCTTGTCAGAGGGGACCAGGGCACTGGGCAAAGAAAAGACTAAGCCCATCTCTTACTTTCCCTCCCCCAAACCCTCAAGCAACTGAGGGGATTCTTAGGCATTACAGGATTCTGCAGACTATGGATACCTGTGTATGGTAAAATAGCACATACGTTATATCACCTAATGAAAGAAACTCAGGCAGCTAAAGCTCACTCTCTAGTTTGGGAACTGGAGACTAGAAAGGCCTTTGACCAACTAAAACATGCCTTGATTAAGGTACCAGCCCTTAGTCTCCCCATAGGGAAAATGTTTAATCTTTATGTAGCAGAAAGAAAGGGAGTGGCCCTGGTGGTTCTAACTCAGACCCTGGGTCCAGCCCAGCAGCCTGTAGGCTACTTAAGCAAGGAGCCTGAGCTGGTGGCCAAACGACGACCAGCCTGCCTCTGCGTAGTTTTAGTGGTAGCCTTGCTGGTACCAGAGGCTGCTAAGTTAAACGTGGGGAAAACTTAACTGTTTATACTCCACATAATGTGGCAGGACTTCTGTCCTCTAAGGGGAGTCTCTGGCAAAGTGACAGCCACCTCTGAAGGTATCAAGCTCTGCTATTAGAGGGATCTGCAGTCCAATTAAGAACCTGTCAGCAGTGAGATGGGCCCAGATTTCTAGTCCACTTGAAGCCCCTTGGTCTGGAATGGCCCCATAAGAGAAATAAATCCTCAATATTCTCTCATCAATATTCTCTCATATTCATTTCATACCGGGCAAAACTAAGCTCCATAAGAGAAGGAGAAATAAGATCCTTTTCAGACAAGAAAATATTCTCTCATATTCATTACCTTTAGTTCAGATGAAAGGTTTTGCCATGGGTATCTGAAGATGTTTCATAATGGTAAAGGCACTTCTCAATATTTCAATAATAATTCTGATTTCCAATAGTCTGTCTATTATAATTTACATTTGCTGTAAATTTCCATATTTGATATCCTTAACCATATATCTAGACATCATATTTTCATTGCTTCCCAGAAGAAATTTGGCTAGCATTGTGGATAAGAGAAGAGTTAGTGGAATATGTTCCAAATATTATTTTTAAACTGATTCTGAAACTCGCTCTATATCTTCTGTGGCTGAAAAAAAAACCACAATTATTTACATGTTCTTGAACCAAAACACTATGAAGAATACCCTATCTTGCTCAAATCATCATTTGTTACATTGAAAGATTAGCAAACTGTTAGAAAAAGGTATTCCAAAATAATACTTGTTGGTAGCCATATTTTATAAATCTGTGCTTCTGGGGGACTTTTAATAAAGTTAATTCAATCTTATATATAACCTATATTAACCTTGCATTCGGTACAAAATTATGCAATATAACAGCTCAAACAGATGTTCACAAATTCAGCTTCTGCTTAAACATGTCAGCTGAAAAGATGCTAATTTCCAAGGCAACATGTTTCGTTGTTGGACAGATGTACATGGAGAACCTAAGAGAGAGTGGAAACATAAAACAAAGGTACATTCATCATCCAAGCTAAACATAAAATCTACCTTCTTGTAACTCCAAACCGTCTATTTGAGTTGGACACAGCTCTGATGATAGCAAAAAAAGTTGTAGGAAAAGGGTCAAAAAAGAAGGAAAAAAAATCCTCCCTGGCCAGAGACCTCTGTGAGCTAGAATAATATTTCTTCAAGCCACAAGAAGCCAAATAGGCTGTGAACATTCAGTCAAGAAATTGACAAGAATAACACTAAACTACTGACTGATTTTAAGATGCCCGCAATTGTTTAACTTTATTTTAATCCCATTGACATATATATTCGGCATGTCATTTTTTTGGTATATAAAACAATGATGAATACTGTCCATCTCTAAGAATTAAAAGGGAAAACCAGTCTATTTTCTTCTAAGTGTTATGTAGTTTAAATAGTTTAGTTTTTTGTTGACAAATTTGATAATCTAACCTAAAACTGACACATTGTACTTTAATTATAATGTTGTTCTCCAATATGGATATGAGACTGACTTTCTGAAACAGCTAGATATTTTAATAGGATGAACTTGTACTTGTTTAGAATAAATCTTATTCATTGTCATTATAAAAATTAAGACATCTACTTAAATTATTCAATGAGATTAATCCTGTGGATTAATATGTGAAAAATAAATATCTAAGAGAAAGTATTATGTTGCTAATGGCATAAAAAGAGCTGAATTCATAGGTGATTATGATACCATCAGAAGAGACCTTGATGTGTAAATTTGGTCACAAGCATGTATTTCTTTGATTGAAATCTTAGGTTACATCAATGAGTTGTAAAACAAATTTTACTAATTTAATAAAACATGCTGATTGCTTTAATAAACTCATCAGATAATTGCTTTTGGAATCGCATAGATGAAACAAAGAATCAGTTTAAAGGCTAACAATTCAGTAAGTTTTCAGAAGGAGATAGCCTATATTGGAAGTTTTTGCTATGCTTAGGAGAAAGCCCCTTTGCAAGGGGCTGGGGGATGGGTACGAGAGTGTGTATGGGAGCTGGTTGGCTGTGCCATGGGCATAACCTCTCCTACAATAATGATCATTATTATTTTCATTAATTCACTTATAGTAGTAAAATGAATATATCAATTAATTCATTCAAAGCAATAAAATGAAAATAATATCTGCTTAATAAATTTGTGGTAAATGTTAAATGAGTTAATATGTGGAAAGTACTTGGAAGAGATGTTAGCACAAAGTAAAAATGTATTACTCTTACATTTTTCCATTTTTAATAAATATCGGATGCTTATTATAGGCCAAGTACTTTGTCAAGCTTAAAGATAGAATGTTGAAAGTACAGTTTTGATTTCTGTTTTCATACAATTTACAGTCATGTGGAGGATACAGCGATTGAAATAAAAATTACATAAATAATTATGATATTGTAACTGTGTTAAGTACTATGGAGGAGAGTTAAATATTACTATGTGAACCTATTAGAGAAAATTGGTGAAATAGCTAGTATTCTGTTCCCATTATTAAACTTTTTGATATTAGATAATAATAACAGTCCCTGATTTCCTTGGGTTCATGTCATTTTTTGCTATGGCTGTCTTCTTTTTTGACATGCTTAGGGTGGGAAATTTTATAAATCTCACCATCTTTATGAGCAAACAAAGTAAAGATTTATTGAGTAAATACTATGTTCAGGGCACTATTCTATGTACTATAAGACTTTTAAAGATGAATAAGACATGGGTTTTATCTCTGAGGTGATCATATTCTCATGAATTGGGCAGGCTTATATACAATAGTCTAATACAAGACATTATGTGAAAAATATATCTCTTCGCCTCTTCTTACTGCTTTTAAAAGTTTCTGGAACATAGTATGAACTGAATTAGTACTTTATATTAGTGTTAATATTGTCATCATTGGAAAATACATAATAGGAACTGATACTGGGGAAGTAAGTCAGGTCCAAATTATAGAAAGATTACTATGGTGGTCAAAATCCCTCACTTCTCATCTCCACTGACACTCCAACCTTGACCTAGATACTGTTATACAGACATAATCTCTCCACTTGCCTGTTACATAGTCTCCCCATTGGTGTCCTTGACTCTTAATGTGCATTCTTCCATGTTCAAAAAATAGAACTATTTTAAAAATATAAGTCAAGTCATATGATACTTGTGCTCAGTATCATCAATGGATTCCAAATTAATGTATAAGGAAAAAAGTCCTATTTTGTTCTAAAATGCACCACAGATCTGTGTTCCTGTTATTTCTCTGACCTCATTTTTTTATTCCTCTCTTCTTTAATTTTTCTTGTGTTACAATGGCCCCTGGTATTCCATAAAAACAGTAAAAAAAAACTTCCATCTCAAGTCCTTTGCCTTGCTATTCTACCACTCTGGAAAAACTCTTTACCCAAATATCAGCCTGACCAACTCCTTCATTTAGTCCAAGTCTCTGTGCAAATCTCTCTGTATCAGAGAGCCTTTACCTTATCATCCTATATAAAATAGCACTCCAAACTACCCTCCTTAAATTTTCAGTATGCCGTTCATCACCACCTAAAATATTGTATTCACTGTGTTTTACTTTAACTCTTCCCCCACCATAGATTATAAACTCTGTGACTGAAACCATAACTATTGTTTACTACTATGTTATCAGCAGAACAGTGCTTGATTCATAGTGAGTTCTTGAGGAATTTAGTTGAATGAATCGCTTAATGAATTGTCCCAATTTTATAAATTCAGGTTGCAGGTATCTGAAAATTCTAGTCTAATCCCAAGCCATATTGATGTATTGCTTCCTATTTAAACCAGTAAAATATAGGTATTAATTGCTTTATCATGCAGTCTATTTTAATTAGTATAATTTTGACAACACTGATATGTCGGTTTTGTAATTGCTTTGTGGGTTTATATGTATATGTTACATGCTTGGATTACAATAGAAATGCTAGATTTTAAGGATACTGAAACCTAAAAGAAAGCAGTTTTGTCTTATAATTTTTTATATAACTCAGCCATCATTTCTGTCCACATAGATACACACACACAGCCTCATGAATGTGATTTTACCAATATCAGTTTAAAGAAGGACACTATTGTGTGTTTTTTATCTGTTCTTCTTTTTTTTCATACTGAAAAAACACCTTTATTGAGATAGT
This sequence comes from Cebus imitator, assembly GCF_001604975.1. Lineage (NCBI taxonomy): Eukaryota > Metazoa > Chordata > Mammalia > Primates > Cebidae > Cebus > Cebus imitator. The sequence goes on along the minus strand of NW_016107808.1, from coordinate 660,177 downwards.
CACATGCCATACACTCTATTTAAATATATATAATTTAACAGCTGTTAGAATATTCACAACATTGTACAGCCATCATGATAGTCAATTTTAGAATATTTTACCTGCACTTCTTATCTGTAGTCTAAGAACAGTTTTTCTCTCAGTTTACCATGGATTCACACTTTTATAACACAAAATAATTCATTGATATAGAAAAACTAAGATATGATTCAAGCCTATGGTTTAAATGATTAGATTCAAGAGATATAAAATTTTCTGTAAGCATTTGTTAACATTTTATTTCAATTTTTGTACTTATCACAAACCAGAATTAAGCAATTCCTGGATTAGCACTGGTACCTAGACCTAAATTTGAGTAGCATTCCTTTATATATTAAATCACCAGCACCTTTCTACAAAGTATTTACATTCCAGCTTTTTTAAGGTAAAAACTGACTACAAGAGAAGTTAAAGTAATACAGTGAAGACTATTTAATAGGAACATTTGATGAAGTAGATCATTTCCACTTCCTTTGATTTCATTACACCATGTTCTTCTGATTTGTGTTTTACCACTCTGATTTGTTTCTTTTCTGTTTCCTTCACTTCCTCTTACTTATCCAAATATTAGAGTATTGTTGAGATATGTTTTGAGCTCTCATCTTTTCTACATTGAAATACACTTCTTGGCTTCAACTGTGAACTAGAAAACATTGATTTTAAAATGTATATCTAATTTCTGATCTTTCTGCAAATTTTCACATTTGAGTATTAATCATTTTTTAAAATATCATTTATTTTATGGTGTGTTGACATCTTACGAAGACTGCTAGCCATGTGAAGACTGCCAGGGCCAGGGCTAGCAAATCCTTTGAGTTAGTAAAGGGCCAGGCTTAGAACATGTCTTGCATATACAATCAAACCAATCTTTGGTATATAGACCAAAGTCTATAACTCCAGTCACTGCCTTATCTAAGTCTTTACACGCCAAGCCAAGATTTGCCATGCCCTAAATCACCTAGGGCCAAATATCAAAAAACTGGAGACCATCCTCATAGCTCAAAGCCCTGTGGAATTATTCAAACCAGCCAATATTCATTTTTTTTATTCTGCCCTGCCAGGCTTTTCTCATGGAACCCCCCATGAAGTCTCTGGCTCTGGATTCCACTTGCTTCTGTCTTTTTCCACCTGAGAAAATCCTAGCCGTCTGTGACATGTGGTGACCCCATTCTCTTGGACCTGGAAGTATAATAAAATTTATTCCTTCTAGGACTTGCTCTTGTTTTCTTTTCTTTTTTTTTTTTTGAGATGGAGCTTCGCTTTTGTTACCCAGGATGGAGTGCTGGCGCGATCTCTGCTCACCTCAACCTCCGCCTCCTGATTCAAGCAATTCTCCTGCCTCAGCCTCCCAAGTAGCTGGGACTACAGGTGTGTGCCACCAGGCCCAGCTAATTTTTGTATTTTTAGTAGAGACAGCATTTCACCTTGTTCACCAGGATGGTCTTGATCTCTTGACCTCGTGATCCACCCGCCTCGGCCTCCCAAAGTGCTGGGATTATAGGTGTGAGCCACCACGCCTGGCCTCTTATTTTCTTCTGTGGCTACACTGACTGTACCATACCTCATTCTTTGAACTTTTATGCATGCCCATATGCCTCACAAATGTATCCAAGTCAACATATTCAATATTGAAATGATTATATTATCTTCAAATCTTTTTCTTCTGTGAATATTCCCTACATCAGTAAATGGAAACATACTCTATCAATAAACATAATTGGGGGACTTTAAAGTCATTCTTGACTTGCCTAGTTTATCCATTTATCTTTTATTATTCAATCAATTGGTAACAAAGATCTACCTCCAAAAGATATCTCAAATATCATTTACTACTCTACCATTTTTTACAACTATCAGTATATTCCAGGACACAATCATTTCTATAATGGTCTCCTGACCGCCTTCCTAGTTTCTGCTCTTACTCATTCTTATCTGTCTTCCACCAACTGCCACGTAATCTACTTTTTAAAATACAGTAAGTTTGTATCTTGTTTTCCTGAGACAAATCTAACTTTCATCTATTATCTCATATGGTGATTAATTGTACCCCTTCCTTTTTATTGAGACGATATGTACAATATATTATATCTTCATGCTACCTAATAGTCATTAAAATAATTTATTGAGCCATGACAAAGAAACTGGTTTCAGAATAGTTTCATTCTCTTAAAAAACTAGAAAAGCATATTAAATATGTTCAGGCTGTGAAAAGCAGAGAGTAAAGGACAGTAATCACTAAGAAAAGTGAAAACACTGAATTAAGTCCTATGATCACCGAGGATTTCTCTCTGGCGGTAACTTAAGGCTATGATGCAAGGAGAGGAAATCCCTACTTATCATAGTAGTCCTATTGAATTGAGGATACTGAGTTAGGGAAGGCTTACCAACTGGAATTTGTCAGATAGAGTAATAGAGAAGGGATGGGGACATAAAAAAATAGATTCAAAGTGTACATATGGATACCCTTGGGTCTTTCTCTAAATGTTAAGCCGAACATGCACAGGGTGAAATTCCATAAGGCTAGACAGAGAGCAACTGGGAGACAACTGTATGCTGAACAATTTCTAGAGCTCACATAGGCCTAAGAGGCATTTCAGTAGCTAGAATAGAAAAAAAACTCATTTAGTACCTAGGGCCTTCAGTGAAGACACCAGAATGACTATTTCTAAAAGGAAACCTGAAATGTCTTCAGAGTAAAGGATACTTCTGACTCATGTTAATAACACCTAAAAACAAGCCTTAAAAGAAATAAGCTGATGCACACATTCTTATATCTAATCTTTAAAGAAATAAAGCAAAATACAGGCAACCAATAATATTACAGTATCAAACAAGCAATTAATAATTAGTAGATGTGTGATGAAGCAGGAAAATGTAAAACATAACCGAGGGGAAAATCATGCAAAAGAAATGAACACAGAAATAACAAACATGATAAAATCAACAGAAACAAACCTTAAAATGGCTGTTACAAATGTGTAAAAGGCCTGAAAGACATACACACACACACACACACACACACACACACACACACACACACACTAAGAAAAATATAGAAATATTTATTTTTTAGCCTTTTTTTCCTTTTTTTTTTAACTTTTATTTTGAATTCAGGGGTATATGTGCAGGATGTGTAGGTTTGTTCCATAGGTAAACATGCCATTGTTGTTTGCTGCGTGGATCATCCCATTACCTAGGTATTAGGCCCAGCATCCATTAGCTATTTTTCCTGGTGCTCTTTCTCCCCCAACATGCAGGCTCCAACAGGCCCATGTGTATTATTCCCTGCCATGTGTCTATGTGTTCTCATCATTCAGGTCCCACTTATTATTTTTATTATTTTTAATAATAATAATGAATGGCTGGGGAGGCCTCACAATCGGGGCAGAAGGCAGAGGAGGAACAAAGTCATGTCTTCCATGGTGGCAGGCAATGTAAGAGAGCAAGTGGGAGGAAACTGCCCTTTATAAAACCATCAGATCTCATGAAAGTTTTTCACTGACACGAGAACAGCATGGAAAAAACCCTGAACCCATGATTCAATTGCTTGCCACTGGGTTCTGCCCACAACATGTGGAGATTACAGGAGCTAAATTCAAAATGAGATTTGGGTGGGGACACAGTCAAACCATATTAGTATCTCACTGTTGTTTTGATTTGCATATCTCTAAAGATTAGTGATGTTGAGCTTTTTTTTAATATGTTTATTGATCATTTGAATGAATATCTTCTTTTGAGAAGTGTCTGTTCATGTTCTTTGCCAACTTTTTAATGTTTTTTATTCTTATAAATTTATTTAAGTTCCTTATAGATGCTGGATATTAGACCTTTGTTAGATGAATACATTGCAAAAAATTTCCCCCATTTTGTAGGTTGTCTGTTCACTCTGATGATAGCTTATTTTTAGATCTGCCACATCTGCTTGGTCCAGAACTGACTCCTGAATATCTTTGTTAATTCTCTGTCTCAATGAACAGTCTAATGTTGTTAGTGGGGTGTTAAAGTCTCCCACTATTATTCTGGTGGAGCTTAAGTCTCTTTGTAGGTCTCTAAGAACTTGTTTTATNATTATTTTTTCCAAGATAGAGTCTTGCTCTGTTGCCCAGGCTGGAGTGCAGTGGCCAGATCTCAGCTCACTGTAACATCCGCCTTATGGGATCAAGTAATTCTCCTGCCTCAGCTTCTTGAGTAGCTGGGATTACAGCCACACACCACCAGGCCTGGCTGATTTTTATACTTTTTAGTAGATAGAGATGGGGTTTCACCATGTTGGCCAGGCTGGTACTGACCTCATGATCTGCCCACCTCAGCTTCCCAAAGAGCTGGGATTACAGGCATGAGTCACCATGCCCAGACCTCAGCTCCCAGTTATAAGTGAGAACTTGTGGTGTTTGGTTTTCTCTTCCTGCATTAGTTTGCTAAGGATAATGGCTTCCAAATCCATTCATGTCCCTACAAAGGAGATAATCTCATTCCCTTTTTATGGCTGCAAAATATTTCATAGTATATATGTACCATATTTTCTTTATCCAGTCTACTACTGATGGTCATTTGGGTTTATTCTATGTCTTTCTTATTGTGAATAGTGCTACAATGAACATATGTGTGCATGCATCTTTATAATGGAATGGTTTATATTCCCTTGTGTATATACCCAGTAATTAATTGCTGCGTCAAATTATCTTTCTGCCTTTAGATCTTTGAGGATTTGCAACACTGTCTTCCACAGTGGCTGAAATAATTTACACTCCCACCAACAGTGTAAAAGCATTCCTTATTCTCAGCAACCTTGGCAGCATCTTTTTTTTTTTTTTTTTTTTGACATTTTAATAAGAGGTATTCTGAATAACACTGCTTGGCTCCCTGGATTCAGCCCCCTTCCTGGGAGTATGTGTGGACAAATCTCTCATTTTGCCTGGGATCCTGTGTTCAGAGTATGTAAAACTCCTGGGATTCGGTGTGTGCCTGAGTAGCTGCTCTACCGGGAGTCCACACAGCTCTGTGTATGGGACTCAAGGTTCTGGTGGTACAGGCTAAAGAGGAAATCTGACAAACCAGTTGCAAAGATTCATGGGGAAGCATGGTTTCCTGGGCAGGGTGGCACACTCACTTGTGACTTTCCCTGGCTCCTTGCTGCTCCTTGGTGGGTTGTTGACTGACCCTGCTTTTCTTCATTCTCCTGGGTTTAGTTGTTTGCCTTGTTAGTCACAACGTGAGAACCTGAATATTTTAGTTGAAGGTGCTGAATTTACTCACTCCTTTGATTTTGCTCCATAGGTGCTGCAGAACACAACTGCTTCTAATTGATGATCTTGGCCCCTTCCCCTTCCCCTTCCCCTTTCCTTCCCCTACCCCTCCTCTTCCCCTTCCCCTCCCTTCCCTTCCCCTTCCCTTTCTCTTTGCTTCCCGTCCTCTTCCCTTCCCATCCCCCTCCCTTCTCTTCCTCTTTCTTTTCCCTTCTTCTTCTTTCTTTTCCCTTCCTCTTCTTTTTCTGTTTTCTTCTCTTCCTCTTTTCTTTTCTTTCTCTTCTTCTTTCTTTTTTTCCTTTTTTATTTCAGTTGATTTTTAGGTACAAACAAAGTTTTGGCTATATAGATCAATTCCATAGTGATTACATCTGAACTTTTTGTGTACTGATCACCCAATGCATAGTTTTTTTTTATCCCTCATCCCCTCCAACCCTCTTTCTTATGAATATCCAAAGTTCATTATATCACCCTGTATGCTTTTTCCTACCCATAATTTAGCTCCTGCTTATGCATGAGAACACATGGCATTTGGTTTTCCATTTCTGAGTTACTTTACTTAGAATAATTGCTTCCAACTCAATCCAAGTTCCTGCAAAAAGCATTATTTTATTCTTTTTATGGCTGAATAGTATTTCCTGACATATATACCACAATTTCTTTTTCCACTCATTCATCAATGGGCACTTGCATCAGTTCTGTATCTCTGCAATTGTGAATTATGCTGCAATAAACATGCACATGCAGGTGTCTTTAATTACCTTTTTTTCCTTTGGGTGGATACCCAGTAGTGGGAGTGCTGGACTGAATGGTAGATTTACTTATAGTTTGTTAGGAAATCTTTATACTGTTTTTCACAGAGGTTGTGCCAGTTTACATTCCCACCAACAATGTATGAGTATTCTCTTTTCAACATATCAGTGCCAACATCTATTTTTTTTTTTAACTTTTTAATAATGGCCATTCTTGCAGGGGTAAGGTGGTATCTCATTATGGTTTTAATTTGCAGTTTATCTGATCAATAAGGATGTTGAGCATTTTTTATATGTTTGCTGGTCATTTTATATTTCCTTTTAGAAATGTTCTATTTATGTAATTTGCCCACTTTTTGGTGGCATTATATTTTCTCCTTGCTGAACTGAGTTTATTGTAAATTCTGGATTTAGTCCTTTGTCAGATGCATAGTTTGCAAATATGTTCTTATATCCTGTGGGTTGTCTGTTTATTATTTATTTTGCTGTGCAGAAGCTTGTTCATTTAATTATGTCCCATTTATATATTTTTAGTTGCATGTGCTTTTGGGGTATTAGTCATGAATTCCTTGCTAGGACAATGTCTAGAAGAGTTTTTCCTAAATTATCTTCCAGAACTTTTATGGTTTCAAGTCTTAGACCTAAGTATTTGATCTATTTTTAGTTGGTTGTCATATAAGGTCAATGATAGGGATAGAGAATCCAATTTTAGTTTTCTACATGTGGCTATCCAGTTTTCCCAACACCATTTATTAAATAGGGTGTCCTTTCTCCAATTTCTGTATTTGTAGGCTTTGCCAAAGATCAGTTGGTTCAACTACTTGGCTTTATTTACGGACTCTCTATTCCGTTCCATTGGTCAATGTATTTACTTTTATGTAATACCAACTTGTTTTGGTAACTAGCTTTGTGCCAGAATTTGAAGTCCAGTAATGTGATGCCTCCAGTCCTTCCCTCCTTCCCTCTCTCCCTCCTTCCCTCTCTCCGTCCTTCCCTCCTTCCCTCCCTCCCTCCCTCCCTCCCTCCCTCCCTCCCTCCCTTCCTTCCTTCCTTCCTTCCTTCTTATTGTTGGTTTTGCTATTTGGGCTTTTGTTTTATATGAATTTTAGTATAGTGTTTTATTCCATTTCAGTGAAAAAAAAAATGATGTTGGTATTTTGATAGGAATTACACTGAATCTGTAGATTCCTTTGGGCAGTATGGTCATTTTAATGATATTGAGTCTTCTAATCCATGAGCACGAGATGTGTTTCCATTTGTTTGTATCAACTATGAGTTTTTTCAGCAGTGTTTTGTAGTTGTACTTGTAGAAAACAATCACCTTCTTGGTTAAAACAGTCTAGGGATTTTTTTTTTTTCTTTATTGCAGCTGTCATTAAAGAGATTGAGTTTTTGGTTTGATTCTCAGCTTAGTTATTGTTGCTGCTTAGCAGTGCTATTTATTTGTGTTCATTGATTTTGTAAGCTACCTGAGACTTTACTAAATTTGTTTATCAAATGTACGAGTCTTTGGAGGAGTCATTTTATTGTTTCTGTTTTCTAGAATTGCCTACTGCATCAATTTTTTAAATTTTAAGTTAAATTATTGTTACTGATTTAAACTCACTTTTTGTTATTTATCTATTTAGAGTTTCCATTTATTTCTGATTCAAGCTGGTAGCATTGTATATTTCCAGGCAGTCATCTATTTTCTCTAGATTTTCTAATTTGTGTGCATAGACATGTTTATAGTAGTTTCAAGTGTTCTTTTGTATTTCTGTGGTGTCAGTTGTGATAAAAACCACTTTTTAGACCTAACAGGTTTTTTTTTTATTGCATGCTGGCAAATTTGTATTTATCTCATGGCTAAAATACTGAAGTAAAAGCTCCAGGATCTTTGTGTGTGTGTGTGCGTGCGTGTGTGTGTGTGTGTGTGTGTGTAGACAGATAGATAGATAGATTTGAAGGATTTTATAATAGACATCTATACTTTTATGTTCAATTGGGAATTAAATCCATTTTAATTTCCCTCTAGCTCACCAGACTTTTTCTTCGTATCTTATGATGTAAATTTTGCTATATGATTTTCAGTTGAGTTGTATCCTTTAATATGCAAATTTTAGACTATTTAGCTGACAACTGCTTAGGGTAAGATAGAAAAAAAAAGAAAAAAAAGGAAGCCTTTATGAATCTATAAGATGTACTTCTATTGACATGCCTAATATGTTTATATATTTAGGTGTTATGTACACAGGGTTTTACTATTAAAATATACAAAAGAACTCTCATTAATTGGCTTAAAAAACCACTTAGATATGAAAGAAAAAAGAATAGTCAAATGCTTTTTCAAGTTCACATGACAAGCAAAATGTTTACTAAATAAGCTGGCTTTAATAATGGTATAATAGTATTAGAAATGTCTCAATAATTTGCCAGCATATATTTCTGTTTGCATTTATTAATCAAACAATCATACTTACCTCTGCCAAATACTGCAAAGTATCAAAATTTGGCATGGGGATCCCAAAACTAAACCCAGCCCCAAACACAATGCTCTTTGCTTGTATAATCTTTAATAAATAAGACATTGGTATTGGTTTAACACAAATAGCTACATCTTAAATTTAGTAAGATTATCGTAACTTCTAATATTGTGAATTTAAGTGGTCTAGTCCACAGGCAGTATGGTTTGTTATTGTCTTTGTTTTAAAGCTAAAATATAAACTAAGTTTCTCCCAATGTTAATTTGGCCTATGCCCAGGAATAAGCAAAGAAAGCTGGGAGGTTCAACACAAGATGAAGCCAGTTAGGCCAAATGTTTTTCACTATCTCAGTTGTAATTTCGCAATGGCAGTTCCACAATTTTAAATGGTGATTATCACAGTCCTCATAAATAACCTAGCTAAACAATTAAAATAATTAGGTAAATATAATAGGATAAATACTTGTAGATAAACTCATCATAATTTAGAATCTAAAGTTAAATTAAATAATAGGTATCTTTTTATTTGGATATTTTTTGAAAAAGGACTATAAATTGTTCTATTACATGGACACATGCACACAAATGTGCATTTCAGCACTGTTTACAATAGCAAAGACTGGAAACCAACCCAAATGCCCATCAATGATAGACTGGAGAGGGAAAATGTAGCACATATACACCATGGAATACTATGGAGCCATAAAAAAAAACGATGAGTTCATGTCCTTTTGTAGGGACATGGATGAACCTGGAAACCATCATTCTCAGAAAACTGACACAAGAACAGAAAATGAAACACCTCATGTTCTCATTCATAGGTGGGTGTTGAACAATGAGAACACATGGACACAGGGAGGGGAACATCACACACTGGAGTCTGTTGGGGGGAACTAGGGGAGGGAGAGTGAAGGATGGGGAGTTGTCAGGGATAACATGGGGAGAAATGACAGACATAGGTGGTGGGGAGGAAGGCAGCAAACCAGATTGCCATGTATGTATGTATGCAACAATCTTGTATGTTCTTCACATGTACCCCAAAACCTAAAATACAATGAAATATATATTTAAATATATATTTATAGGAAAACATTCTTTCTAAAAACAGTGTTTCAAAAAAGGTGGACAATTTTTTTCTAATTCAAAGTTGATTTATAGATCATGTATAAAACAAGGTAAAAGAAATCAGGAAATAAAGGATATGTAAAGAAAGTTATAAAAATATAGAAGCTTTTTTGATAAGAAAGTTTAAAGATAAATAATCTCATGTGAGAAAGCATCTTGTATGATAAATGTAGACCTAGAGTGAAAAGACTGGATGTTTAAGAAAGAGGGATATCCAAGACAAGAAAGTCGAAGTATGTCATGAACAGTCTGTGTAGGTCACAATAAGATTCATAAAAAATTATGTGATCAAGTTATCATGTTATAATTTTTGTTTTGTCTACAAATTTTTTAAAAATATATTTTATTGCTCTTTAGGTTCTGGGGTACATATGCAAAACATGCAGGATTGTTGCATAGGTACATACATGGCAATGTGGTTTGCTGCCTCTATCCCTCCACCCCCGTCACCTATGTCTGGCATTTCTTCCCATGTTATCCCTCTGCAACCTCCCTATCCCCCACTGTCCCTCCCCTATTCCCCCCAACAGACTCCAGTGTGTGATGCTCCCCTCTCTGTGTCCATGTGTTCTCATTATTCAACACCCACCTATGAGTGAGAACATTATAGCTGTGTATCTCTCTATATGCACTTTTAAAGTGTTGTTGACAATGAATTACAGGGTTTTGATTCTGGGGTCTAAAAAGGACACCAAGTTCTGCTAGATTTTAAACACTTCCAGCAATTAAAGCCCCAACTTCAGGCCTTTAGGCAGGAGATACCAATCAAGGATTAAAGACATAAATTTAAAGCCCAAAGCCATAACAATCCTAGAAGAAAACCTAGGCAATACCTTTGGAGTTATATACATGGGCAAATATTTTATAATAAAATTGGCAAAAGTAATTGCAATCAAAGCCAAAATTGACAAATGGGGTCCAATAAAACTAAATAGCTCCTGCTCAGCAAAGGAAATGGTCATCAGGGCTAACAGGCAACCTACAGAATAGAAAAAACTTTTGCAATATATCCATCTGAAAAATGTCTAATACATAGAAGTGACAAGGAACTTAAACAAATTTACAAGAAAAAATCCAAACAACCTTATCAAAAATGGGCAAAGGATATGAACAGACACTTCTCAAAAGAAGACATTTATGTGGCCAATAAACATGAATAAAGTTCAATATCATGGATCATTAGAGAAATGCAAGGCAAAACTACAATGAGATATCATCTCACACCAGTCAGAATGGTGATTATTTAAAAAAAAAAGAAAAGAAAAAACAGATGCTGGCAAGGCTGTGGAGAAATAGAAATGCTATTGCCTTGTTGGTTGAAATTTAAATTAGCTCAACCATTGTGGAAGACAGTGTGACAATTATTCAAGGACCTAGAACCAGAAATACAATTAACCCAGCAATCTCATTACTGGGTGTATATCCAAAACATATAAATCATTCTATTATAAAGATACATGCACATGTATGTTTATTGCAGCACTATTCACAATACCAAAGACATGGAAGCAACCAAAATGCCCATCAATGATAGACTGATAAAGAAAATGTGGTACATATACACCATGGAATACTATGCAGATACAAAAAGGAATTAGATCATGTCCTTTGCAGGGACATGGATGAAGCCATCCTCCTCAGCAAATTAACACAAAAATGGAAAAACAAACACCGCACATTTTCACTCATAAGTGGAAGTTGAACAACGAGAACTTATGGGCACAGTGAGGGGAACAACACACACTGGGAGCTGTTGGTTAGGGGTCATGAGAAAAGGGAGCATCAGGACAAATAGCTAATTTATGCAGGGCTTAAAACCTAGGTGACAGATTAATAGATGCAGCAAGCCACCATTGCACACACATACCTATGTAACAATCCTGCATGTTCTGTGCATATATCCTGATACTTAAATAAATAAACAAAGAAATAAATGACAGAAATGTGACCTGGGCAGGGCTCAACTCTGGGACTTTGCTAATAAGAATGTAAAATCAAACCCTTTTTAGTGGAGAAAAAAATGTCAATCAAAATAAACTGCATTAGTAAAGCACAGGGCCAGAAATAAAAGCTATTCAACCCTTCCAGGCCCAGGGACTATCACAGAAGAGGTGGGCATGTGAGACTGTAATTTTGAGAGATAAAGGACGTTCAGTTTCTCTATAAATTAATCATTAATATCAAAGGCACACTGATGAAAGGCCAGCATATAGGCCTATGTCAAATGAACAAGGTTTTCTTGAAGAATTAACCAACTTCTAAATAAAGGTCATAAAAGTTTTTAAAGGCTTGTGGAAGTTATATCTTATGATGAAGATTGAAATTTTATAGATTGTTTATAAAATTTTGAAGAACAGATTTAATTGGTTTTATGCTGTTGTTACTGGGGCTTATTGTTTGGAAAATTAACTCTCCTCTCCCACATAGTGAAGGTTTTCACCTTCTTTTTGAAATTCTTGAGTTATCACTTTGGTCACATGAATAACCTATTTTACAATGACCTGTGATATCACGTGTTTTAAACTTTTGATATTTGACAAACTTTTCAAAATCAAATTATAAGTTATGTCTTTTTATAATATAATTAATCCTTTAAGATACTAGGTTCCCTAAAGTATAGAATGACCTAATATGGTTTATTTGGTATAAAAGTTAAACAGAAAACATTGCCAAATAGTAAATGATGTTTGGGTTACTTTGGGCTGCATATTGGTCAATTTTTATGCTGTTATAGAGAAATACCCAAGACTGGGCAATTTATAAATAAAAAGATGTTTAATGGACTCACCTCACAGTTTCACATGGTGGGGAGGCCTCATAATCACGGCAGAAAGCAAAGGAGGAGCAAAGGCATATCTTACATGGTGGCAGGCAAGAGAGCATGTGCAGGGAACATGACTTTTCTAGAACCATCAGATCTCATAAGATTTATTCACTATCATGAGAACAGCATGGAAAAAACTCACACCCATGATTCAATGTCTCTCACCATGTCCCTCCCATGATATATGGCGATTAGGAGAGCTATAATTCAGTATGAGATTTGAGAGTGGATACAACCAAACTTTATAATTCCTCCCCTGGCCCCAACAAAATCTCATGTCCTTTCATTTCAAAACCAATCATGCCTTCTCAACAGTCCCCCAAAGTCCTAACTTATTTCAGCATTAACTCAAAAGTCTATAGTACAAAGACGCATCTGAGACAAGTCTCCTCCACCTATGAATCTGTAAAATGAAAAGTAAGTTACTTCCTAGATACAATGGGAGTATAGGAATAGGGTAAATATACTTGCTCGCAATTGGAGAAATTGGTCAAAACGAAGAGGCTAAAGGCCCCATGCAAGTCCAAAATCCAGTAGGGCAGTCAAATCTTGAATCTCCAAAATGATACTTTTTGACTCCCTGTCTCACAACCAGGTCATGCTGATGTAAGGGTTGGGCTCCCTCCACCTTGGTTAGCTCCACCCCTGTGGCTTTGCAGGGTATAACCCCCACCTGGCTGCTTTCACAAACTGTTCTTGAGTGTCTGTGGCTTTTCCAGGTGTATGGTGTAAGCTGTCAGTGTATCTATCACTCTGTGGTCTGGAGGTCAGTGGCTCTCTTCTCACAGTTTCACTAGGCAGTGCCCCAGTGGGAAATATGTAGGGGCTCTGACCCCACATTTTCCTTCTGTACCGACCTAGCAGAGGTTTTCCATGAGGGCTCTGCTCCTGCAGCAAACTTTTGTCTGGTCATACAGGTGTTTCTATACATCCTGTGAAATCTAGGTGGAGGTTCCCAAACCTCACTTCTTGACCTTTTTGCACACACAGGCTCAACACCACATGGAAGCCACCGAGGCTTGGGGCTTGCACCCTCAGAAGCATAGGCCCAAGCTGTACCTTGACTCCTTTCAGCTACAGCTGGAGCTGAAGCAGCTGGGATGCAGGATACAAGGTATCCTGAGGCTGCACACAGCAAGAGGCCCTGGGCCCAGACCAAGAACCCGTTTTTCCCTCCTAAGCCTACAGGCCTTGATGGGAGGGTCTCTGACATGTCCTGGAGATATTTTCCCCTTTGGGGATTAACATTTGCCTCCTTGTTACTTATGCAAATTTCTGCAGCAGGCTTCAATTTCTCCCCAGAAAATGGTTTATTTTTTTTTATTTTTTATTTTTTTTTTGAGACAGAGTCATGCTCATTGTCCTTGCTGGAGTGCAGTGGCATAATCTTGGCTCACTGCAACTTCCACTTCCCAGATTCAAGCAATTCTCTTGCCTCAGCCTCCTGAGTAAATGGGATTACAGGTGCGTGTGTCACCACGCACAGCTAATTTTTGTATTTTAAGTAGAGACAGAGTTTCCCCAAGTTGATCAGGCTGGTCTCAAACTTCTGACCTCAGGTGATCCACCTGCCTTGGCCTCCTGAAGTGCTGGGATTATAGGCATGAGCCACAAAGTCTGGCCTGGGGTTTTTCTTTTATTATCCCATCATCAGGCTGCACATGTTAAACATTTGTGCTCTTCTTCCTCTTTAATGCTTTGCTGCTTAGAAATTTCTTCCCCCAGATACCCTAAATCATCTCTCTCAAGTTCAAAGTTCCACAGATATCTAAGGCAGAGGCAAAACACCACCAGTCTCTTTGTTAAAGCATAGGAAGAATCACCTTTATTCCAGTTCCCAACAAGTTTCTCATCTCCATCTGAGACCACCTCAACCTGGGCTTCATTGTCTATATCATTATCAGCGTTTTGGTCAAAGCCCTTCAAAAAGACTCTAGGAAGTTCCAGACTTGCCCACATATTCATGTCTTCTGAGGCCTCCAAGTCTCTACGAAGTTCTAAACTTTCTTACATTTTCTTGTCTTTTTCTGAGCCTTTAAAACTGTTCCAACCTCTGCCTATTTTCTAGGTTCAAAGCCACTTTCATATTTTCAGATATCTTTACAGTACCCTTCAGTACCTCAGTACTAATTTACTGTATTAGTCCATTTTCATACTGCTATGAATAAATACTCAAGACTGAGTAATTCATAATTTAAAAGGCTTAATGGACACACAGTTCCACATGGCTTGGGAGGTCTCACTATCAGGATGGAAGGCAAAAGAGGAGCAAAGGTACATCTTACATGGCAACAAGCAAGAAAGCATGTGCAGGGGAACTGTCCTTTATAAAACCTTCAGATCTCATGAGACTTACTGTCATGATAACACCGTGGGAAAAACCCATCCCCCATGATCCAATTACCTCCACGGGTTCCCTCCCATGACATATGGGGATTATGGGAACTACAATTCAAGATGAGGTTTGGGTGAAGACACAGCCAAACCATAGCATGCTGTATTTGCATAAATATGTTATTGGAATGTTTTCTAAAATTACAGGAAACTGCTATAATTCTGATATCACTTCTTATACATTACTAGTAATAATTATAATTGTTATATTAAATTATTGTTTGCCACAGAGTTAACAAATACCTTTTTCAATTGCGTCTTTGACTTTGGCTGCCCTATATATCTTTGCTGTCCATGAACAATTGTTGTCTTGTTTTGGTCATCTTTAGAAGGTGGTTTTTTAATTATCTATAAAACTCTAATAGGTATTCT
>NW_016107808.1:638092-644824 GCF_001604975.1 Cebus imitator | reverse complement strand
GCATTCTTTTCAGTTTCTGATTAGCCTCTCCAAAGGAGGTAATTAGATATGCATGTACCTCAGTGAGCAGAGGGGTGACTTTGAATTGAATGGGAGGCAGGTTTTTCCTAAGCAGTTCCCAGCTTGACATTTCCCTATAGCTCAGTGATTTGGGAGCCCCAAGATTTTTTCTGCCAACATTGATTTCAGTTTAATGAGACCTTAATCAGAGAATTCAGCTAACTTCGGCCAACCCCAGCTCAGACTTCTCACCTACAGAAATTTGAGATAATAAATGGATGTTCTTTTAAGCTGCTAAATTTGTGGTAGTTTATTATGCAATAACATGAAACTAACATGACATCGATCATCAATTTCCTGAGATAATTTATAATTTCTTAAATGCCTAAACCTAAATTTGATACTCTGTTTAATATCTTACGTTTTACTTGTCAACATATTCCATATTTGAGTATGAAGATACATCTAATGGTCACATACTAAAATAGATTTCTCAGGTGTGTTTGAGGTGAGTACCTTTTTAATCACCTAAGATATGGTGATGGGATCTGTACAATGTTGATTCAACTAAAGATTACATGCCATCAAATGTACTCACACTGAAATCTAGGAAAAGTAGGAGCAGCATCTTGTAGATGCTGTATTGTATTTTTTGTATAAGTGTATTTATCATTTATAAATATCTATTGTATTCTAAACATCATGATATAACCTGTGAGGGAACAGAGATTAACAAGATTAAGTGTAGACTCTAGTGACCAGAATATACTTTGCCTCGATGTTTTAATAATTATGCAAGCTTTTTTCAAGAATAAGGAATGCATTGTATACACAAACCTTCTTTCGAAAAGCTGAGCAGTGAAAAAAATTCATCAAATAATGTATTCTTTTTACTCTATAATGTTAAACAATCAACTTACTCTTTTCCTTGCTAAATGACTTTTTGTTGAAACTTAGTAGTTTTCATGTTGTGACTTCTGTTGTTTCAGAAATTAATGAAAAACACACTAGTCTCCTGAACAAGTCATCTCAGATAACTTCAAAAAATCTATTGAAAATAACACCTTGGTTTATATTGATATTTGAAATAGCATTGGATAAATAAATTCATAAACATTCTTAGTTTCTCATTACTCTAAATGGAAAAGTTGTAAAACCACTCTTTTATATTCCCCACAATGGCATATCTGTTCCATGAATGGTAATGCATGTTTTAAGGTATAAACAAAGTTGATTATGTAGCCCTGGATATATAACAGAACAGAAGGCTAATGCTTATGTTGATTGTGTCCTAAGTAAAATCCATCTGTTTACTACTGAGGTGGCATGCAACTCAGCTTTGTTTGAGTAGAACAACATAAATACTTGAGGCTATCTATCTGATAATACAAAAGTCTAGGGAAACCTCATAGAAAAACTTCTGTTTTTTAAAGAAACGGTCCCAGGCAAACTCTAAGTATTTACTGTCTCTCAAATTTGATCAACCCAGAAAAGCCACATGATAGGATACTTGTAAATCTTCTCATAAAACCCTGGTCAATGATCATGTACATACAAGTCCTAGAGACACTCATAGAAAAGCAACTGATTATTGAATTTTATGTGGAAGGAATTGAGATTAACAGTTAAAAGGAAATTTATATTAGATGTTTTTCTTATAGGTCTGCAGATGTTATCATTTTGTACCATTATAAAAAACATAAAGCATAGCTTTGAAAATTACATTTTTGAAAATATATTTCTGACATGATCATTTATTTCAGAAGAAAATGCTTTATTCATATTATAGTTGATATTTTCAATGGGGTGTTTTAATTAGCCTTGCTGAACTCTTCAGTATTTGCCAAATATCCTCCACCAAAAGTCATGCTTCTTTTGTCCGTACATAGTTCTGCTAAAGTCTGGTGATTTTTGAGACCAAGATCAAACAATATTTTATTTGTGAATCCTTCTGTAACTGCTGTGCTTTCCTCTGCACCTGACCATATTTGCTTAAATTTCTAATAGAGTGATTATTTCATTTTTCCTTTCTATGTTTTTAATGATATATATTTCCCTCAACTCTGTCAAATTGCACGCTCCTTGAAAGCAATGATATGCATTAGAACCAGAACCTTCATACAAGACTCACATAGGGGTGACTTCATAAATGTCCTGTTGAATTGCATCTTTAAAAAGTAATCCATGTCATCCATCAGCAAGGAAAGAACAATTAGTATATCTTAATTGAGGACCATTTGTTTCTTTAAAATGACCCAGGGAGAAAAAATTGGATGAGGCCCATGGTGTTCCTCATAGTCTGCTAAATGTAGCTACAACCAAGGGATATAGCAAGAAAAGCTCTTGGACACTTGAGAGAGAAAGAGAAGATGCAGGAATGCAAGGTTGAGGTTGATAATAATAAGCATATTTACAAAAGATAGAAATGTTTAAAACACTTAGACTGTATCTCTTTGAATTACTGTTTTAAATTTATGTCTTATGTATTACTTACCAGAACGTTGTTCATATTCACATTCTATAATGTAGTATGTGAAAATACTTTGTGAAATTCTAAGGTTACATTGAAACGTATTATATCATTATTATATTACCTAAACAAACACTGGCTTTGTAAGCATCTCTTTCTGACATCTTAACAATCAATCCCCAAACAATTTCTTTTGATTCTGCTCTTTAAAAGCACCAAATTATAGGTCTATGCTCTTTCATAGGCAAAAGGTCTCAAAGAAGTTATTAACCATCCCCTGTCAGGAAAGACTGAAGAAATACTCCTTTGAGGTGATGTGATACATAATAATTGGCTTGGTAATTAGGTTTTATATTCATGTAACAAAGTTTTCAGTAAAATATTTATTAGCATTTATCAGTACTTAAAGAAGAGTACTCTCAGTTTCAAGACGACTTCACCATTGTTCTATGATATAACTGAACCAACATGTATTTTGCACCATAGTATATAGCAAATCTCTTTTAGAAACAAGTCAACCTACAACTCTTATTTTTTATATTTAAGTTAAAATAATATATAAGTCAAAAGCCACTTAAGAATTTACAAGAGTTATATTTGTAAACAAATTCATACTGATACACTGTTGCTTTCATGCATTTATAAAACACAACACATTTATTTAGTTTTCTACATGATAATCCAGTTAAAGTTCCTTATTATTAGAAATGTGTTTCAGGAATGGCCTGGCTTCCTTATAACTTATAAAACATAACCATTTGTTACCTAAGCTAAAAAAGTAGATCAATAATTGTTTTATTTGGAGGGAAGAGTAGCTTGCATGTTAAGAAAGAATATCTAAGAGAATATAATCTTTACATCAGTACTAAGCTCTGTTTCTGCATCTGTGAATTAAAGTCTGTAAAAATTGCTTCATTATAAAATGATACAATGACTGAATGTCTACACAAGAAGAGAAAATTGAGTTTTAAAAAGCATCTGTACATGCTGAACAGTTCAGAGGACCAAGCAATCATTTTGCCAATCAACTGTTTTACCTATGCCAAATTTCTATCAGCTTCTTGAGACACAGTTAACGCCTTTTTACATTTTTAAACATTTTTATTCTATTTTATTTTTTCAAGTTTCGAGGTACATGTGCAGGATGTTCAGGTTTGTCACATATGTAAAAATGTGCCATGGTAATTTGCTGCACCTATCATCCCATCATGTAAATATTAAACCCAGCATGCATTAGCTGTTTTTTTTCTAATACTCTCTCCCCCAACACTCTTCCACAACAGGCCCCAGTGTGTGTTGTTCCCCTCCCTGTGTCCATGTGTTCTCATTGTTCAGCTCCCACTTACAAGTGAGAGAACACAGTGTTTGGTTTTCTGTTCCTGTGTTAGTCTGCTGAGAAGAATGGCTTCCTTGAATTTAATACAAGAGAACTTATCTCAAGAGAAAATATGGATAACCTCTTTTGTCAAACAATGAGAATTATGCAATGAATACAGGGTTGCATTCCAGATATTCCAGGAAAGTTTCAACTTTATGATTTATGTAATTTTCAGATAATAGTTATCAATTTGTGTTCACTATATAGAACTGATATACCTCAACATTTCTATTTTTTTCTATTAAATGATAAGACTGCAGGATACTCAATTCAGAGACCAATTATTGTATGGAATAATTTTCTATTATCAGTAATATCAAAGTTATTGATTTCATTTAATTGATTTTGTTGTAATTTTAATTTTGATTATTCTCTTTTTTATTTTGTATACATTGAAAAGCCACAAATCATTTTTTGAAAGACTATAGGGCATCATAATAAATAACTTCCTGAATTCTTTGGAAATTTCCTGAACTCTTTTGTTCATTAGCCTACTTAATAAAGGCCATGTACTTTCATAGAATTCATATAATTTATTATAATTTTAATCCTAGAATTTGGTCTCTCAGACTTCAGTTAATGATTCCTGCAGGGCAGTAAGAAAGAGAGAACCTGCAATTTCACAAATTCATTGTTCTATTTGATGATTTGTTATAATCAAATAAGTATTTGTTTAAATTTACGTATGTTTTTGAGATGGGGGAAAACTTATAAGTAGATAGGCAGTGATGGAACTTAAACATTACTGTATACGTTTGAAAAAATATATTTAATTACTAGTTAATATGGTTAGTATTTGTGTTCCTAACCAAACCTCATCTTGAATTTTAATCCCCATAATCCCCACAAGTCATGGGAGGGACGTATGGGACATAATTGAATAATGGCGGCAGTTTCTCCCATGCTGTTATCGTGATAGTGAGTTCCAACAAAATGTGATGGTTTTATAAGCCTATGGTATTTCGCCTGATGGCACTCACTCTTTCTCCTGCAGCCCTGTGAAGAAGTGACTTCCACCATGATTTCAAGATTCTCAGGGCCTCCCCAGTCATGCAAAACTGTGAGTCAATTAAAACTTTTTTTTCTGTGTAAATTACCCAGTCTTGGGTATTTCTTTATAGCAGCCTGAGAATGGACTAATAGAGCAAATTGGTATCAAGGTGGTGGGGTGATGCTGTAAGGATAACTGAAAAGCTGAAAGTGACTTTGGAACTGGGTACAAGCAGAGTTTGAAACAGTTTGGAGGGATCAGAAGCAGACAGAAAAATGTGGGAAAGCTTAGAACTTCCTAGAGACTTGGAGGCCTCAGAAAATAGGAAGTTGTGAGAAAGTTTAGAACTTCTAGAGATTTGTTGGCTTTGACCAAAATGGTGGTAGTGTTAAAGACAATGAAGTCCAGGTAGAGGTGGTCTCAGATGGAGATGAGAAACTTGTTGGGAACTGGAATTAAGGTGATTCTTGCTATGCTTTAGCAAAAGGCTGGTGGTGTTTTGTCTCTGCCTTAGAGATCTGTGGAACTCTGAACTTGAGAGAGATGATTAGGGTATCTGGGGGAAGAAATTGCTAAGTAGGAAAGCATTAAAGAGGAAGCAGAACACAAGTGTTTAAAAAATGTACAGCCTGATGATGGGATAAAAAAGAAAAACCCATTTTCTGGGGAGAAATTCAAGCCTGCTGCAGAAAGTTATATAAGCAATGAGGAGCCAAATGTTAATCACCAAAGGGGAAAATGTCTCCAGGGCAAGTCAGAATCCTTCATAGCAGCCTCTCCCATCAAAGGCCTGGAGGACTGGGAAGGAAAAATGGTTTCTTGAGCCAGGTCCAGGGCCCCAGCTTTGTGCAGCCTTGGTCCACTGTCCTCCAGACCCCAGAATGGTAGATTAGCCAACATCTTGTACTGTGCACCTAGAAAAGCCACAGACACTCAATGCCATGAAAGCATCCAAGAGGGAGGCTGTACCCTGCAAAGCCACAGAGGTGAAGCTGCCCAAAACCTTGGGATCCCAGCTTTGCATCAGAGTGACCTGCATGTGAGACATGGAGTCAAAGGAGATTATTTTGGAAATTTAATGACTTCCCACTGGATTTCAGACTTGCATGGGGCCTGTAGCCCCTTTATGTTGGCCAATTTCTCCCATTTGGAGCAGGTATATTTACACAAAGCCTGTACCCTCATTGTACTAGGAAGCTAATAACTTGCTTTTGATTTCACAGGCTCATAGGCAGAAGGGACTCACCTTGTCTCAGATGAGACTTTGCACTTGGACATTTGAGTTAATACTGAAATGAGTTAAGACTTTGGGGGACTATTGGAAAGTCATGATTACGTGTTGAAATGTGAGGACACAAGATTTGGGAGGGGCCAGGTGTGGAATGACATGGTTAGGCTTTATGTCCCTACCCAAATCTCCTCTTGAATTGTAGTCCAAATAATACTCAAGTGTCCTGAGAGTGATCCACTGGGACATAATTGAGTCATGGGGGTGGTTTCCCCTATACTATTCTCATAATAGTGAGGAGTGAGTTCTCATGAGATCTGATGGTTGTATAAGCATGTGGCATATCCTCTGCTGGAACACATTCTTTCTCCTGTCACCCTGTGAAGAGGTGCCTTGGGCCATGACTGTAAGTTTTCTGTGGCCTCAGAAAATTCCTGCCCACTATGGGTTCTGGAATATTCTTCCCTTCCTCTTTCTCTTCTTCTTCATTCTTACTTTTTAGATGTCAACTCAATCAGCACAGTCACAGAATTTCACCTTCCCTGAATTCTCAGAGTAGGTCAAAATCACTCATGACATTGGGTTTTTCTCTTTGTTATTATTTCATTAACATGTATCTCTTATTATGAGATTTTAAGTAATAATGTAAGGAATTGTATCTTTTT
>NW_016107808.1:634967-637992 GCF_001604975.1 Cebus imitator | reverse complement strand
TGCCGGAGCCTTGCTCTGTTGCTAGACTAGAGTGCAATGGTGTGATCTTGGCTCACTGCAAGTTCCACCTCGCTGGTTCAAGCAATTCTGCCTCAGCCTCCCAAGTAGCTGGGATTATAGGCACCTACCACCACACCCAGCTAATTTTTGTATTTTTAGTAGAGACAGGGTTTCACCATGTTGTCCAAGCTGGTCTTGAACTCCTGACCACAGGAGATTTGCATGCCTCAGCCTCCCAAAGTGCTGGGATTACAGGTGTGAGCCACCATGCCTAGCCAGAAATTGTGTCTATTTTTTCTAAAAGCTGTCTCTAATTTCCAGGCCCAATGCTTGCCATATAGCAGGTATTCAATATAACATTTGTTGGATGAATGAATTGGGGTTAACAAAAAGATGTCAGTCATTCTAAATGAAATCATTCTAAATGTAACAATCATTCTAAATAAAAAATATTATTTAGTAATGATGTTTAATGAAATATTCTTACTTTATTTCTAAAACCCAGCTCCTAAAAAATTGACACTGAGATGAAGAGGAATAATATGTTTTAGAAATATAGGTTTAATCAGAAGATTTGAATAAAGCATTGTGGTAAGGAAGAAAGGGTTTTGGATAAGTCCAGGACAACATGACAGGTGCTAGGTAATTTGAAGATGGAGGAATCCTAAATCAAACTCCACCTCTTTCTTACTCCCTGGAGGCTCAGTTTCTTTATTGATGCTTACAGTGAAACAGCATCCTCTAATAGCTACATGGAATTTTTAAACCATTGAGTAATTTGTAGCAGCTTTCTATACAAATTAGTGCTCTCAGTTTTCAGTGAGTAAGACAAGTTCTACTAGCTTCTGTGTTAAAATATAATTTTAGAAATGAAAATTCTGAAAACTTAGGGTTTGATGAATGTAAATATAGCCTAGCTGAATCTCTAAGACATTGGAACTCTGATTCTCCTTGAAGAGAAATTGCCATTTTCTACAGAGAATTAAAATACATAGAGATTAAAATATAATGTGTTGGCGATTTTAAAAAGCCATCAAGAGAATTAAGTTAAAAATCAAAGATGAAACTGATGAAACCAGACCCCTGACTCATTGAGTACTCCTCTCCAGGGTAGTTAAGATACCTGGATGGCCAAAAGAAAAGGCATAGGCTATGTTCAGAGAATGTGATAATGGTATTTAAAAAAAATAGGATCTTTCCAAATTTGATTTCCTTAGCAGAGGTTTTAGATTATTTCCCAGTGTTCTGCTTTCATCTACAATTTTCTCTCAGGTGGCTACCTACATTAAATCAAACAAATGGTACTATAGTATCACTGACTGAGAATTGTGAAGAATTTGGGGATCTAGAGTTGCAAGAACTTTAATTCAGTCAACATCAGTGTGAAAATATGCACATTGCCTGAATTAGATTATGGTCCTCCTCAAGGTGGTAGCATTTAACCTCTGAAGGAGAGGGAAATTGTGATTTTAAACATTCAAGTATTCTGGGACTTCTTGAAGGCTGTGAGTTATTGTGAAGTTTAGTTATATTAATAAAGATATTGGTAATGCATTTGCAACTATGATTTTGTAGAAACCTTGCAGAAAGGAAGAAGATACCAGTTAAAATGTAGATATGAAGTTTGGATGTAATTATAAAAATGGCTCATATTAAAATATTATTGTATTTAATAATGCACCATTGTGAAGCTTGGTGTTAAACGTTGAAGTGGAACAAATTACTTTTTACTATTGGAAATAGTTTTATTTTTCATTTATTCCTTTATACTGAAATAAACACAGCAATTAAATTACACTTGAACGTATAATAAAAATAATTCTTGTCTTTGGTTAGACACTTAGGGATAGATGGTTTTCAACCTTTTAAATAGTCTTCCCCTTTGTAACTCTTGCTTTTAAAAACATGGAAAATATTAGGAGGAAATGTCTTTGAGAATTACTATTATCTAGTGTGAATTGCGGGACATGGTTAGTAAGAGAACTGAGCATTTAATTATAAGATAGCTGGTGATGGTAAGACAGGAGAATGGAAAAAATAACTGTTATTATAATTATTTCCAAAATAGAGATCATTAAAATTTAAAATCAATTAATAAGCATTTTCACTCAAACTTCAAATCTTATATTAATTAATTTTGCCTTTACTCTAGCTAGGATAGTGTAATACAGGGGACTCTTTCTGAATAATAAAAAGTGGCATAAATGAGGTGCTGCCATGGCTTGCATTGGTTTAACAGAGGATAATGTGGGACCCTGACATCTTAGATCAGGATGACAGACCCAGGCTACATTCAACATTCACCTAAGTGGAGATGAAAACGCTAATAATTATAATCATTTGCTTTTAACAGATACTTTACAGTATCTAGTTCTTTTCTCCAAGAATGGCTTCATAACAAACATTATAAACACATTGCAGTCCTGTGGGAAAGATTTACAGTTAAATCCGGGCTCACACTAAATCAGATTAACAGTTCCTTATTGGTCTCCAGACCCCCACCCTTGTATATATACCAGCTTGTCTCATGTCGTTACCAATACAGTTTATTTTTACACCATCAGAATTATAATACATATGCCAAGATTAACAAATAGAAAGTGAGCCATAGGTTCTTACCCCTAGAGGTATAAGTATTAATAATTAAATTAAACATCCCTTTCTACTGATCTTCATGCCAGAACCCTTCTCAGTGTAGTATTCCAGGAAGCTACTAACAAAGGATGAAACCTCATATGTTGAAACTGCTTTGCTATTGTGGGTCTATGCCAGTAATTCCAAGCCTCTTTGACTTCATAGCACATGTAGGTGATGAAAAATGTGGGCCGGGTGCCGTGGCTCACACCTGTAATCCCAGCACTTTGGGAGGCCGAGGCAGGTGGATCACGAGGTCAAGAGATCAAGATGATTTTGGCCAACATGGTGAAACCCTGTCTCTACTAAAAATACAAAAATTAGCTGGGCATGGTGGCACACACCTATAGTCTCAGCTACTCGGGAGGCTGAGGCAGGAGACTAGCTTGAA
>NW_016107808.1:630916-634917 GCF_001604975.1 Cebus imitator | reverse complement strand
AAAAAAAAAAAAAAAGGGGGAAGAGGAGAAGAAGAAGAATGTGAACAACATTGTATATTAACAGGTAAGGCTGCCCATAACTAGAGGTCATTAATCTGTGGGCTAGAGTTTACTCATGAGATGCTATAGCTCCCATTTGCTGAGCTCTCGCTGATCAAGGTGTTTGCAGTCTATCCAAGTGTTTCCAAGTGGAAACAATACTGGCAGCGCAGGGCAGGGCAGGGCAGGGCAGGGCAGGGCAGGATCAGGATCAGACATCAAGTAAGGTTTTCTTTATTCTGCATGTGCTGTGAGTGAGTGTTATTAGCTGTCAGGCTGTCTTAATAATTGTAAGAAAGTTCACAACATCACAAAAAACTTATTTTCCAAAGCCATGTATTAGATAAAATAAGATCTTTGGACTCAATTAATCTGATACAGGTATGACAAAGCATTCTCTTTTCAAACAATCAGTTTGTCTTACAGATATCTGCAGAATTTCTACAAGCATATATTTCTGTCTATTCTAGTGCTAGTGATCCAATTATCTGGCTATATGTTAGTGTAATTGAAATTAGCTACAGTTTATATCCATCGTCTTAGCCTTCATAATCACAAACAATGTGGATTTATAGCAATTTTACCTTGGCATTGAAAAGGTATCCCTTTCAGTTTCTGCCTCCACTTAAAATGTACACTATATGGCTTATTAATTCCGATGTATTCTATACCTTCTTGAAACTTATTTTTGAAATTAGTATTTTGGATCTGATACTAAAATTAGTTCTGACCTCAAATTCATTTGCATAACAATGTAATATCTCCTCCATAACTTACATCATATATGATGTAGAAGGGGAGATATTAAAATAATTATCTCTTTCAATGTAGATAGTAGTTTTCAAATATACTGATGTGCTTTTCCTTATAATTTTTTGTATTCAGCTTGAGCCACCCCCCCCCCCCAAAGAGTCACACATTTATTTCCTGAAAGGAAGAGGTGTGTGGGTATATTATTATAACAAGAAAGCAAAGACGGATAGTTAAGTAATTAGATTTTGATTTCCAAAATAGGGCACAGTGGTCAGATGTGGATATATTGGCTTCTTCCTCTGCATGGACACACTACAGAGGAGAGTTTGGCAGAATTCCCAGAGCAGGGGAAGTCTGACAGTAGCCTGGGGAAATTGAAATCATCATAAAGTTGCCCCACACTAGCCTCACTCTGGAGCAACAAGGTGCCACACAGGTGTTAACTTAGGAATGCCTGAGGAAGATGTCTTGGGTCTGCATTTAAGGGCAGACTCAAAACAACCCTATTCATTCTAGGTTGACATGGAGAAAGTAGCCAATATTTTTTTACCCGACCCCTAAGGGTTGAGAAAACTGATAAATAAAATTAGTCTGGGACTGATGAAAATAAGCCACCAAAGGGAGAGATCTTATGGTCATAGGCCATGGCAGGAACATGATCTTCAGTGACAAATACCATTTCAGTGTGGACTGTCGCGGGACAGGAACGGAGACACCTCACTGAACTGGATACCAGTAGATATTCAGAGTACATTCTGCAGTTCACAAGATTCTTCCCTAAGATACCAAATTTAGCACAGAGAATAAGGCAGGCCTCCTGAAAGCAGGAAAGAGCATCCTGATCGGGAATTTGAATGTCATATTAAATCTAATGTGTCAGGTCTATGTGAAACAAACACCAGATAAAAACAAAACAAATGCCCATTGACGATAGACTGGATAGGGAAAATGTGGCACATATATACCATGGAATATTATGCAGCCATGAAAAACGATGAGTTTGGGTCCTTTGTAGGGACATGGATGAACCTGGAAACCATCATTCTCAGCAAACTGACAGAAGAGCATAAGATCAAATACTGCATGTTCTCACTCATAGGCGGGTGTTGAACAATGAGAACACATGGACACAGGGAGGGGAGCACTACACACTGGGGTCAGTTGGGGGGAAATAGGGGAGGGACGGTGGGGGGTGGGAAGCTGGGGAGAGATAGCAAGGGGAGAAATGCCAGATGTAGGTGATGGGGAGGAAGGCAGCAAATCACACTGCCACGTGTGTTCCTATGCAACAATTTTGCATGTTCTTCACATGTACCCCAAAACCTAAAATGCAATAAAATAAATGGGGGAAAAAAAAAGAAAACTAAAACTGTAGGCAAAATAACACACAAAAAAAACAAGACAAAAAGTACTTCAACTTAAATACAACAAATAGTTTAAGAAAAAAAATCAACTGAGCTATAATTTACATA
This sequence comes from Cebus imitator, assembly GCF_001604975.1. NCBI lineage: Eukaryota > Metazoa > Chordata > Mammalia > Primates > Cebidae > Cebus > Cebus imitator. The sequence continues at coordinate 632,653 of NW_016107808.1, read as the reverse complement.
CCACCAAATGTATTCATTCACTTTCAGTGTACAATTCAATTATTTTTAGTAAATTTACAGATCTGTACAGCCATTACCAATTCTGATGGTGAGGAGGAGTGGAATGGGGGCAGAAAAATTAACAATTAAAAGTAACTCCATTTTACAACCGTTCAATCATCACTTTATTATATATATACACAATTATGCATATATACACAGATTATATTTATGAATATACATATAAACATGCTTTTCTATAAAAAAGCATTTATTATTTTATCGATTATTAATTCATGTAATGATTTTTATACTGAGAAATACTGAGAACACAAAGTAGAATAAAATTGTCTTTCGGTTTAAGATTTTCATAGTTTGGTGTGCATGATAGTCACAAAAACAAATAATGCACATGATGATAAGTTTTATGACAGATGTATCCCCTGGAATCATTTCATTTCTTGCATATTTCTTACAGCCCTATGAAATAAGCCAAGCATTATGAATATCTACATTATATAGATAAAGATTCTGTAAACCACAGCAGTTATAGTAGCAAACATAGAAAATTAACCAGAAGTTAATTTTAGACTTTTTGATACTTAAAACATTTATACGTATTTGGCCTTAAAGACAGTAGATCTCCTCCAACAAAATATAACACAGTTTTTATAAATGTTACTGAGGCGTGCTTTCTTTTATTTTTGTGGAATTTGCTACTATTTTTCAACCTGCAGGAATCTATTCAATACCCACTCTGCCAAGTACTGTGCTAGCCATTGTGGCACCCTCAGGATTAGAAATTCCTTTGCTGTTATCAGTTGTTATAGAGCGATGTTGAATTGCAGGAATGTGAGAATTTGGCCTCCTTACTGATTAGAAAGATTATTAGGAAACTTTCCAACCTGTTGGAGGCAAATGAGGGCTAATGAAAAAGTTGACTTAGAAAAAGCTTCATTCCAATTCCAGCTTGGCCATATTCTAGTTGTGTGGAGTTCAGCAATTTGCTTTGTCTCTCTAAGCCTATTTTTGCTTTTATAATGGCAATAGAAATAGCTATCTAACAGATAAAATTAAATATTAAACAGTAAAAGTGATCTTTATCGTATCTTCCTCAGAAGAGATAACTTTTGATCATTTTAATGCATTAGTACACCTAAATCACCGGCATATATTTCTGAACCCTCTGAGCTGCATATTGTGCCTTGATTTAAAAATATATATATAACCTGTAACCCTAGCACTTTGGAGGCTTAGGCAGGAGGCTGGCTTGAGCTCAGAAATTCAAGACCAGCCTTGACAACATGGTGAAAACCCATCTCTATAAACAGTACAAAACTTAGGTGGGTGTGGCAGCATATATCTGCAGTGCTGGCTACTCGGGCGGCTGAGGTGGGAAGATCATCTGAGCCCAGGGAGGCCGAGACTGCAGTGAGCCATGATTGCACCACTGAACTGTGGCTTGGGTGACAGAGTGAGACCTTGTCTCAAAAAATACAAATACTAGTATAAAATAATGATGCAGTCCCTGCCTTCTGATAGCTTACATTTGATAAAATGAAAAAATTTGTGGATATGAAAAAGGAAACAAGTTACATGAGTCACTTAGAAGTGTAGATATTTCCAGGTTCATCCATGTCCCTACAAAGGACCCAAACTCATCATTTTTGATGGCTGCATAATATTCCATGGTGTATATGTGCCACATTTTCCCTATCCAGTCTATCGTCGATGGGCATTTGGGTTGGTTCCAGGTCC
>NW_016107808.1:611519-629676 GCF_001604975.1 Cebus imitator | reverse complement strand
TAAGGGTATATATAAAACACCGAGCACACTGCTGCCCATATATTACCTGCTCAGTTAAAAGCCTCATCTATGGGGAAGAAGGGATTGCTGTGGGCTGTAGGAACAGTGAAGGCCTGGGAGAAGTCATACTTTGAACTGATGAGTTCATTTTCCTTGAGGAAAATGTCAACATAAAGAGCTTTTCCTGTATCTGTCAAGAGACTTAACCTCTCCAGTCTCAGAGCTAATTGAGGGGCTTGAACCAGCGGCCTTGGGTCAATTTTGAGCTCTAAAATCCAGAGGTAGCGTTTGTATTGGGTTACCTGACACTGATTGGACTAACTTCCCCCTCCGTCACACACTAGGAGGTGACTGGGCCTCCCTAAATAGCTTGTGATTCTTCTTCCACAGCCTGTTGTTTGAGTAGGACCTGGTTCACAACTGAACAGTTGGAAATGCTTCTGATCATATGTGCTGAACAACTTAGCATTTATTTCATTCTCATTTCTTACACTGTTCTTAAATCCCTCGCTTCTTAACTAGAATAGCAGAAGTCAAGAGGGAGCACTTCTTTGATTGTCTCTACCCATTTCAAAATGTCATGAGTTAAAAAAGGGGGCTGTCTGAAACCAGAGGAGCTTCTGCACTGTTTCTGACTGAGAAGTAGAGATCAGAGCCGAGCCTCAGGTATGAAATTATTTTCAGTCTCTGGCTTGCTCAGCCTTCAAGTTCTGTTCATATCGTTCCTTCTCAAACTATTAACAGAAGGAAAAGCTGAGGTAGGTTTTTTTTGAATATTTTATTGCATTGTAGGTTTTGGGATACATGTGAAGAACATACAGGATTGTTGCATAGGTACATACATAGCAATGTGGTTTGCTGCCTTCCTCCCCAACACCTATATCTGGCATTTCTCCCCATGTTTTTATGTTATCCCTCCCCAACTCTCTACCCCTGCTGTACCCCCCCGGTTGCCCCCCACAGACCCCAGTGTGTGATGCTCCCCTCCCTGTGTCCATGTGTTTTTTGTTCAACACCCGCCTATGAGTGAGAACATGCAGTGTTTGATTTTCTGTTCTTGTGTCAGTTTGCTGAGAATGATGGTTTCCAGGTTCATCCATGTCCCCACCAAGGACACAAACTCATCATTTTTGATGGCTGCATAATATTCCATGGTGTATATGTGCCACATATTCCCTGTCCAGTCTATCATCGATGGGCATTTTGGTTGGTTCCAGGTCTTTGCTATTGTAAACAGTGCCACGACGAACATTCTTGTGCATGTGTCTTTATAATAGAATGATTTATAATCCTTTGGGTATATACCCAGTAATGGGATTGCTGTAACCCCCAGTTCCCCCCCACAGACCCCAGTGTGTGATGCTCCCCTCCCTGTGTCCATGTGTATTTTGTTCAACACCCGCCTATGAGTGAGAACATGCAGTGTAGGGGGTCTGTCGGGGGGGAACCGGGCGGGATTGCTGGGTCAAATGGAATTTCATTTCTAGGTGCTTGAGGAATCGCCATACTGTCTTCCACAATGGTTGAACTAATTTACGCTCCCACCAGCAGTGTAAAAGTGTTCCTATTTCTCCACATCCTCTCCAGTATCTATTGTCTCTGGATTTTTTAATGATCGCCATTCTTACTGGCATAAGATGGTATCTCAATGTAGTTTTGATTTGCATTTCTCTAATGACCCATGATGATGAGCATTTTTTCATATGTTTGTTGGCCTCATATATGTCTTCTTCTGAAAAGTGTCTGTTCATATCCTTTGCCCAAATTTGAATGTGGTGGTTTGTTTTTTTTCTTGTAAATCTGTTTTAGTTCTTTGTAGATTCTGGATATTAGCCCTTTGTCAGGTGCGTAGACTGCAAAACTTTTTTCCCATTCTGCTGGTTGCCAGTTCTCTCTCATGATTGTTTCTTTTGCTGTGTAGAAGCTGTGGCGTTTGATTAGGTCGCATTTGTCTATTTTGGCTTTTGTTGCCAATGCTTTTGGTGTTTTAGTCATGAAGTCCTTGCCTATGCCTATGTCCTGAATGGTTTTGCCTAGGTTTTCTTCTAGGGTTTTTATGGTGTTAGGTCTTATGTTTAAGTTTTTAATCCATCTGGAGTTAATTTTAGTGTAAGGTGTCAGGAAGGGGTCCAGTTTCTGCTTTCTGCACATGGTAGCCAGTTTTCCCAACACCATTTATTAAACAGGGAATCCTTTCCCAATTGCTTGTGTATTTTGTTTCTATTTTGTTTTTAAATAAAGTACAAACAGAATGAGCAGAAAATAAAACTGCTGCTGAATGCACAAGGAACCATCGTATCAAAGGTCCTAAGAGTCAGGAATGGAGTGTGATTTGTTGTTCTCCCATGAGGAGCATTGCTGATTTGCTGTGGGTCTCAGGATTCTTCCTAGGAATGTAGATTGTGTACATGTCAGAATGCTGGCTGCCTCAATCAGAGTCAATGTAGGCATTTCAAAGAGTTTTCAGCTTATGCGTCAGCAATTGCTGAAAACTCACCCTTTAAAGTACAGATATTACTAATGCCCTGTTTCTGCTCTTAATTGCTAATTATACAATCTGTGTAAATGCAAGATATGTGACTCCTACAGTCTGCAAATGTCTGCAGCTGCTTATACACTCAAAGCCCAATGCATCTGTCCTAGAGGTAGTTTTATGTGATTCCCTGAAAGGATAAATTCAATTTTGAATGCTGTTTGGAAGTTTCTTCCTGCATCACCCAAAAGTCACTTACATTATGGTTGCTTTCTTCCTGTTTAACATGACTTGTCTTCCTGGATGAAGGGAGAAATTGTCATTTTGCTGTTCCTTGCTCACTTAAATGTGAGTTACACAGGTTTTTAAAATTTCATTTCCTCTCAGGAAATGTTTTAAAATATCTAATTTATTTCTTTTTGTATTCATCCAGAAAAGTATATTTAGCTCTTTTAAATGCATTTCTTTTATAGAATGTGGTTTATTTTTCCTTGAGAGTCTTATTTCATTGAGTATAAAGCTCCCTTTATATTTCCTGCACATTGTTATAAACATTAGTACTTTCCCATACCCTGAGTAATCAAAATGTCAGTGAGTGTTTATCAAAACTTGAGCATATGATTAATTGGCTTAAGCCCTGATGACATACCCTGTGGTAGCCTAACACACTCTTCAAGATGTTCACCAGTTCATGGAGATATTTTAGTGATCACCACTGACATGGGAATCTTGCTTCTATGAGTCCTGACTCTGTTCCCTCACAGTATCAATTCAGATATGTAACACAGCTTCTCTCTTGGTTTCCATGAAACACGTCACAAACTCTTCGGAAATGTAGAGTTTATTCAAGGTTTGAGAATGATAGAGATTGACAGAAAGAATTTGCATTTTCAAAGTACCAAAAAGCTTAATTTCAGTATTAGATATCTGCATTCTAAAAATGCTCACCAACCACCCATCTCTGGAGTATTTGCATAGACGTTTTCATTCCATGCAGTTTCTAACCTCACACCATCATGCAATACTGGCTACTTACTCTTTTCTTCCTCTTCCCACTTCTCATACCCTCCATTCAGGATTGCATGGAGATATCCAAATTGTTTGCCTCATGTTAGACAGATGTATTTTTCTCCCTCACCCTTGATTCTCAGGCCTGCATATCCAAACCCATACAGCTACGCAGATGTGAAGAAATGAATTTCTAAGTAGAAATAGACAGGATTCATCTTTTTACAGGGGACTTGTAGTTATAAGAATTATTTTTCCTTTGCTGTTACACTTGTATCAACTGTTTGTTGTGAGTTCTTTTATTCATTCAACAAATATAGGTTCCCTCTTATTCCTTATATCCACTGGATTCACATCTTTGGATATAATTAACCCGAATTGAAAATATTTTAAAACCCCAACAAAATAGCAATTACAACATTAAAAAATAAAGATTATAAATGATAGAGCATAACTATTTAAATAGCATTTACATTGTATCAGGTATTATAAGGAATCTAGAGATGATTAAAGTATACAGGAGAATATGTGCAGGTTATTTGCAAATGCTACATCATTTCATATAAGGGACGTGAACATTCATAGCTTTTGGTATCCACAGAGATCCTAGAAACAATTTCCCATGGATAATGAGAGATGACTGTATTGTTAAATGATGAGATACATGTGCAGAATGTGCAAGTTTGTTCCATAGGTATACACGTGCCATGGTGGTTTGCTGTCCCCATCAACCCATCATCTACATTATGTATTTTTCCTAATGCTATACCTCTTCTAGCTTCCTATCACCCCAACAGTTCCTGGTGTGTGAAGTTCCCCTCCATATGTTCATGTGTTCTCATTGTTCAACTCCTACTTATGACTGAGAATATGTGGTGTTTGGTGTACTGTTCATTGGCTGAGAATGATTGTTACCAGCTTCATCTATGTCCCTGCAAAGGACATGAACTCATCCTTTTTTATGGCTACATAGTATTCCATGGTGTATATGTGCCACATTTTTTAATCCAGTCTATCACTGATGGACATTTGTGTTGGTTCCAAGTCTTTGCTCTTGTAAACAGTGCCACAATAAACATGGGTGTGCATGTGTCTTTATAGTAGAATGATTTATAATCCTTTGGACATATGACCAGTAATGGGATTGCTAGGTCAAATGGTATTTCTGGTTCTAGATTCTTGAGGAATTGCCACATTGTCTTCCATAATGATTCAATTAATTTACACTCCCACCAACAGTGTAAAAACATTCCTAAAGAGGAAAACTTTTTCTCCACATCCTCTCCAGCATCTGTTGTTTCCTAACTTTTTAAATGATCACCATTCTAACAGGAGTGAGATGGTATCTCATTGTGGTTTTGATTTGCATTTCTCTAATGATGAGAGATGATGAGCTTTTTTTTCATGTTTGTTGGGTGCATAAATGTCTGGAGAAGTGTCTCTTCATATCCTTTGCCCACTTTTTGATGGGGCTATTTGTTTTTTTCTTGTGAATTTATGTTCTTTGTAGATTCTGAATATTAACCCTGTGTCAGATGGATAGATTGCAAAAATTTTCTTCCACTCTGTAGGTTTCCTTTTTACTCTGATGATAGTTTCTTTTACTGTGCAGAAGGTCTATAGTTTAATTAGGTCCCATTTGTCATTTTGGCTTTTTTTTTTTTGCCATTGCATTGGTGTTTTAGTAATGAAGTTTTTGCCCATATCTGTATCCTCAATAGTATTGCCTAGGTTTTCTTCTAGGGTTTTTATGGTTTTAGGCCTTATGTTTAAGTCTTTAATCCATCTTAATTTTTGTATAATGTGTAAAGGGGTCCAGTTTCAGTTTTCTGCACTTGACTAGCCAGTTTTCCCAACACCATTTATTACATATGTAATACTTTCCCCATTGCTTGTTTTTGTCAATGTTGTCCGAGATCAGATGGTTGTAGATATGTGGTGTTATTTCTGAGGCCTTTATCCTGTTCTGTTGGTCTATATATCTGTTTTGTTACCAGTACCATGCTTTTTTGATTACTGTAACTTTGTAGTATAGTTTGAAGTCAGGTAGCATGATGCCTCCAGCTTTGTTCTTTTTACTTGGGATTGTCTTGCCTATATGAGCTCTTTTTCAGTTCCATATGAAATTTAAAATATATATTTTTTAATTCTGTGAAGAAAGTCAATGGTAGCTTGATGGGGATAGCATTGAATCTATAAATTAGTTTGAGCAGTATAGCCATTTTCATGATACTGATTCTTGCTATCCATGACCATGGAAGGGTTTTCCATTTGCTTCTGTCGTCTCTTATTTTCTTGAAAAGTGGTTTGTAGTTCTCCTTGAAGAGGTACTTCACATCCCTTGTAAGTTGTATTCCTAGGCACTTTATTACCTTTGTAGCAATTGTGATGGGAGTTCACTTATGATTTGGCTTCCTGTTTGTCTATTACTGGTGTATAGGAATGCCTGTGATTTTTGCACACTGATTTTGTATCCTGAGACTTTGCTGAAGTTGCTTATCAGCTCAAGGAGTTTTGGGGCTAAGATGATGGGGTTTTCTAAATATACAATTATGCCATATGCAAACAGAGACAATTTAGCTTCCTCTCTTCCTATTTGAATACTATTTATTTCTTTCTCTTGTCTGATTGCCCTGGCCAAATCTTTCAATACTACGTTGAATGGGAGTGGTGAGAGAGGGCATCCTTGTCTTGTGCTCGTTTTCAAAGGGGAAGCTTCCAGCTTTTGACCATTTACTGTGAAACGCAGCTGTGGGTTTGTCATAAATAGCTCTTATTATTCTGAGATATGTTCTATTAATACTTAGTTTATTGAGAGTTTTTATCATGAAGAGGTGTTGAATTTTATCGAAGGCCTTGGTTCCTGTCATTGGTTCTGTTTATGTGACGGACTATGTTTATTGATTTGCATATGTTGAACCAGCCTTGCATCCCAGGGATGAAGCCGACTTGATCATGGTGGATAAACTTTTCGATGTGCTACTAGATTCAGTTGGCCAGTATTTTATTGAGGATTTTTGCACTGATGTTCATAAGGCATATTAGCCTAAAATGTTTTTTGTGTTGTGTCTCTGCCAGGTTTTGGTATCAAGATGATGCTGATCTCATAAAATGAGTTAGGGAGCAGTCTCTCTTTTTCTATTGCTTGACATTGTTTCAGAAGGAATAGTACCAGGTCCTCTTTGTACCTCTGGTAGTATTCAGCTGTGAACCTCTCTGGTCCTGGGCTTTTTTTTTTTAGTTGGTAGAATATTAATTACTGCCTCAATTTCAGAACTTGTTATTGGTCTATTCAGGAATTCAACTTCTTCCTGGTTTAGTCTTGGGAGGGTGTATTTGTCCAGGAATTTATCAATTTCTTCTAGATTTTCTAGTTTATTTGCATAGAGCTGTTTATAATATTCTCTGATGGTAGTTTGTATTTCTGTGGGATGAATGGTGATATCCTCTTTATCATTTTTATTATGCCTATTTGATTATTCTTTCCTTTCTTCTTTATTAGTCTGGCTAGTGGTCTATCTATTTGGTTAATCTCAAAAAAACAGCTCCTGGATTAATTGATTTTTGAAGAGATTTTGTGTATCTCCTTCAGTTCTGCTCTGATCTTAGTTATTTCTTGTCTTCTGCTAGCTTTCGAATTTGTTTGCTCTTTTTCATCTAGTTCTTTTGATTGTGATGATTTTATGTCAATTTAAGATCTTTCCTGCTTTCTCTTGTGGGCATTTAATGCTATAAATTTCCCTCTAACCACTGCTTTACCTGTGTCCCAGAGATTCAGGTACATTGTGTCTTTGTTATCATTGGTTACAAATAACTTATTTATTTCTGCCTTAATTTCATTATTTACCCAGTATTCATTTGGGCACAGTTTGTTCAGTTTACATGTAGTTTTGCAGTTTTGAATGAGTTTCTTAATCCTGCATTCTAATTTTATTGCACTATAGTCTGACAGACTGTTATGATTTCTGTTCTTTTGCATTTGCTGAGGAGTGTTTTATTTCCAATTATGTGGTCCATTTTAGAATAAGTGTGATGTGGTGCTGAGAAGAATGTATATTTTGTTAATTTGGGGTGGAGAGTTCTGTAGATGTCAATTATGTCGTCCATTTTAGAATAAGTGTGATGTGGTGCTGAGAAGAATGTATATTTTGTTAATTTGGGGTGGAGAATTCTGTAGATGTCTATTAGGTCCAGAGCTGAGTTTAAGTTCTGAATATCCTTGTTAATTTTCTGTTTTGTTGATCTGTCTAATATTGATAGTGGGGTGTTAAAGTCTCCAACTGTTATTGTGTGGGAGTCTAAGTCTCTTTGTTAGTGTCTAAGAACTTGCTTTATGAATCCAAATGCTCCTGTATTGGGTGGATCTATATTTAGGATAGCCCTTTTTATTGCATTGATCCTTTTACTATTAGTTAATGTCCTCCTTTGTCTTTTTTATCTTTGTTAGAATAAAGATAAAAAAGACAAAGGAGGACATTAACTAATAGTAAAAGGAACTCCAGTGTTTTTTTTTTTTTTTTTTTTTTTTTGTGAGCCTATATGTGCCTTTGCATGAGAAATGGGTCTCCTGAATACAACACACCAGTGGGTCTTGACTCTATCCAATCTGCCATTCTGTGTTTTTTAGTTGGCTCATTTTGCCAGCTTACATTTAAGGTTGATATTGTTATGTATGAATTTTACCCTGTCATTATGATGATAGCTGATTATTTTACCTATTAGTTGATGCTGTTTCTTCACAGTGTTCATGGACTTTACAATCTGGTGTTTTTGCAGTGCCTGGTACTGTATTTTTTCTTTCCATATTTAGTGCTTCCTTCAGGAGCTCTTGTAAGGCAGGATGATGGTGACAAAATTTCGCAGCATTTGCTTGTCTGTAAAGGATTTTATTTCTCCTTTGCCTATAAAACTTAGTTTGTCTGGATATGAAATTCTGAGTTGGAAATTTTTTCTTTAAGAATGATGACTATTGGCCCCCAGTCTCTTCTGGCTTGTAGGGTTTTTGCAGAGAGACCCGCTCTTAGTCTCTTAGTCCCTTTGTGGGTAACCTGACCATTCTCTCTGGCTGTCCTTACCATTTTTTTTTTTTTTTTCACTTCAACCTGGGAAAATCTGTTGATTGTGTCTTGTGGTTTATCTTCTCATGGAGTATCTTACTGGGGTTATCTGCATTTCCTGAATTTGAATGTTGGCCTACCTTGTTAGGTTGGGGAAGCTCCCCTGAATAATCGTCTGAAGAGTATTTTCCAACTTGATTCCATTCTCACAATTGCTTTCATGTATACCAATCAAATGCAGGTTTGGTCTTTTCACATAGTCCCATATTTCTTGGAGGCTTTGTTCATTCCTATTTATTCTTTTTTCTGTGCTTTATTTCATTAAGTTGAACTTCAGTTTCTGATATCCCTTCTTCCTTGATCAATTCGGCTATTGATACTTGTGTATGCTTCGTGAAGTTCTAGTGCTGTGTTTTTCAGCTCTATCAGGTAATTTATGCTCTTCTCTAAACTGGCTATTCTAGTTAGCAATTTCTCTAATGTTTTTTCAAGGTTCTTAGCTTCCTTGCATTGGGTTAGAACATGCATTTATGGCTCACAGGAGTTTGTTATTACCGACCTTCTGTAGCCTACTTTTGTCAATTCATCAAACTCGTTCTCCATCCAGTTTTGTTTCCTTGCTGGTGAGGAGTTGTGATTCTTTGGAGGAGAAGAGACATTTGGGTTTTTGGAATTTTCAACATTTTTACACTGGTTTTTCCTCATCTTCATGAATTTATTTACCTTTGGTCTTTGATGCTGGTGACCCTTAGATGGGGTTTTTGTGTGGATGTCTTTTTTGTTGATGTTGATGCTATTCCTTTCTGTTTGTTAGTTTTACTTCTAAGAGTCAGCCCTCTCTGCTTCAGGTCTACTGGAGTTTGCTGGAGGTCCATTTCAGACCCTGTTTGCCTGGTATCACCAGTGGAGGCTGCAGAACAGCAAAGATTGCTGGCTGTTCCTTCCTCTGGGAGTTTTGTCCTAGAGGGGCACCCACCAGATGCCACCTGGAGCTTACCTGTATGAGGTGTCTGTCAAGCCCTACTAGAAGGTATCCCCCATTCAGGAGGTTCAGGGGTCAGGGTCCAACTTGAGGAGGCAGTCTGTACCTTAGTAGATATGAAGCGCTCTGCTGGGAGATCTACTGCTCTTTTCAGAGCCAGGAGTCAGAACTAAGTTTAAGACTGATCATGCTGCACCCACACCCATCCCTTCCCTCAAGTGTTCTGTCTCAGGGAGATGAGAGTTTGATCTATAAGCCCCTGACTGGGGCTGCTGCCGTTCTTTCAGTGATACCTTGCCCAGAGAGGAGGAATCTAGAGAATCAGTCTGACTACAGCAGCTTTGTCAATCTGCAGTGGGCTCCGGCCTGTTTGAACTTCCTAGTGGCTATGTTTACAATGTTAGGGGAGAACTGCCACTCAAGCCTCTGGAATGGCAGATGCCTCCCCGCACTAAGCTCGAGCATCCCAGGTCAACTTCAGACTGTTGTGCTGGCAGCAAGAATGGCAAGCCAGTGGATCCTAGCTTGCTGAGCTCTGTGGCGGTGGGATCTGCTGAGCTAGACCACTTGGCTCCCTGGCTTCAGCCCCCTTTCCAGGATAGTGAACGGTTCCATCCTGCTGGCATTCCAGGTGTCACTGGGGCATGAAAACTATCTCCTGCAGCAAGCTCCATGTCTGCCCAAATGACAGCCCAGTTTTGTGCTTGAAACCCAGGGCCCTGGTGGCATAGACACCTGAGGGAACCTCCTGGTCCGTGGGTTGCAAGACCATGGGAAAAGTGTAATATCTAGGCTGAAGTGCACTGTTCCTCACAGCACAGTCCCTCACAGCTTTCCTTGGCTATGAGAGGGAGTTCCCCAACCCCTCATTCCTCCTAGGTGAGGCAAATGCCCCAATCTGCTTCAGCTCACCCTCCATGGGCTGTGCCCACCATCTAACTAGTCCCAGTTGGATGAGCCAGGTACCTCAGTTGGAATTGCAGAAATCACCCGCCTTCTGCATTGATCTTGCTGGGAGCTGCAGATAAAGCTGTTTTTATTTGACAATCTTGTCAAACACTCCCTTTAATTTTTTATTATTGATTTGGTTTGAGACTATAATTACTAAAGTTTTCAATAGGAGCTATTTTATAAAGTACATTGTAATATTTCAATAGAAATATACACTAAATATTTTCCTAACAGATAGTGATATACCCATCAAAACATTTTTGGTAAACAAATTCAGAAAACAATTATAAAAGGTAGTAAGGTAATTAAAAAGCTGTTATTTTCAAGAATTTTAATCAGTTTTAGACCTACTCTATTTGATGTGGCATGGCTTTTGTTTTTTATAACATGACATTACAGGGTGTTTTTCTTGCTGTTACTTGCAAGCAAGAGTCCCCAAAAATGAAATTATTAGAATGTAGCTTGTGAGCATTTAATAAATGGAATTGTTGAATTGTAGACAACATCTGGGCTTCACTAACAAATGTATACCTTAATACCAATCTTCTTTTGACATGTTAATGTTTAGATGAGAGTCATGAGAATGTAATAAATTAGTTGTGTCTGCAGGTCAGCAGGGTATTTTGCTAGGTTTTCTTGATTTTGTGGTGTATTATATAAAGTTATGTGAGCTTGATGATCATTGCAACAAGAATCCAGGATCTATTTCTTTTTTGTCTTATTTTTTCCCCATTATCAAGTTTTGTGACTTCCTACAGAGAATGAGGTAAGTGTCAACCTGTGGGAGAAGTCTAGGGCCATGCCTTCTCTATCTTTGGTCCTCTCTCTTACTGTCTTTTATTTTAAAACAACTATAAGTTCATGAAAAGTTTCAAAGGCAAGTACAAGGACACCTTATGTACCTTTCAGCCAGCCTCTCCCAATAACAAAATTTTCAGTACACTACCACATTGCACTTTGAAAATTAGAACATTGACATTGATACAATCCAGAGCTTTTTAAGACTCAACACTTCTCGTTTGGCTATTCTAGGCAATTTACATTTCAATATGAATATTATAATTATATTGTCAATTAATATTAAAAGACTTTTTAGAATTTTGATTACAATTGAGTTGAATCTACAGATGAATTTGGAAATAACTGCTATTTTACAATATTGAATCTTCCAACCAGAAATCAAAATATACATCTCTATATTTTTATGTCATTAATTTATCATTGCAATTTTTTGTAGTTTTAAGTGTACAAGTAATTTACATCTTTGTTCAGGTTTATCCCTAAGCTTTTAATATTTTTAAATTACACTGTTCTAAGTTTCAACTTTCAGTTGTTAAAATTAACTTCCAGTCCACCCTAGTACTACCATTGGCTGAAATATTGCCTTTTCTAATAATATAAACTTCTAATATATATAAACATACAATTGATTTGTGTGTTGATCTCCTACTCTGCAATCTTCTGACAACAATTCTTATAGAAGCATTTTTTTTAGATTGACTTTTCTACATATGTTCTCATGTCGTCTTTAACAAAATATAATTTTGCTTCTCCCATTCCAATCTGAATCCATTTTTTTCCCCCACTGGACATAATCTCCAGTATAAAGTAAAACTATACTCACACTGGTGCACGTGTTGGTCTTAGAGTGTAGTATCCTGCATGTAAACACTCAGAACAACTTCCAGCACTTGAATATCTACTCCTTCCCCCACTGCACATACTGGTAGAATTCATGTTGGGATACTACATTTACTATAAACATACAACGCTGATTTGAAACAAAACTAGGATACACAGTAAATAATGTTTATTCACTAAAGTTCAGACAGACTGAAGGCCATTATTTCAGATTGGAAATAATAGGACACTTAAATGAACTACATGGACATTGGGTAAAAGAATCTGGGTTGAAATTTGCCTGGCAGTAGCCTAAAAGTAAATGATCTTCAAGGTGCATATGAAGGAACTGTAGGAAGGAAATTGGATAATTCATATCTCCATCAATTATTATATGTAACCATATTAGCATGGAGTTTACTTAAGGTGAGATATCTAAAATACTAGGTCATGATGGGAACAAAATAAACATGGAGAAATGAGGAACGGCGGCAGATCAGTTTGGGATTCATCTTCAGGGGATATTGAAACAACAACAGCGTTTGGTTTCTCTACACCTCTTTCATCCTTTTCTCCCAAGCCCAGGGAGTTGTCAGGGGTGGTAATTTCTGATGTCAAAGCCACCCTAGGACTGCTGCGTCACTGCCTGAATGACCAAACAAAGCTCAAGGGTGTGGCTTTGCCTTGTCACCAGGAGGGTATATATAGGGAGGGCAAGAGAGAGATCTGGGACACTCCACTGGGACACTTCAATACAGCTGTGGAAGTCTGCACTCTAGAAGAGACTAGTATAAACATTCTACAAGCAACCATGGTCATGAAACTGCCAACTTCAAGCACCAATGGGGAGAAGATGAAGAGCCTCTGTGTATCCAATAACAAAAAAATAATAAGGTAAGATGGTTAGGTTTTGTAGGGAAGGCAAGGATGAAAGAAAGATGGAGGGGGCTGGCTCAAATAGTAACACAGGTATATCGCAGAAACCTGTGGAAGTGGGGGACTAGCTTAATGCTAGAGCCCACTGCCACTTACATGGTTGGGTACTTACAGGTATGGATGGGAGGGACCTGGGCAGTATGGCTTGCTGCCTAGCAGGATATTGATAAGATGTTCTTATGATCAGGCGTTCTGGCCCTTTTTCTGGTGGAATATCACTGTGGTGTTCCTTAGAACTTTGCCAAGGAAGATGTGATAGTGATGTTTCTTTAGTTGGGCCTTTGACAGCCTTGTGCTCAGGTGGTTAGGCAGGATGTTTCTCACAGCCTGAACCCCCATGGAATGTTTCACTTTGACCAAGGTCTGCAAAATCGCAAAGAGCTTACAAAATGGAGCAGTTTGAACTAACACAGATGACCCTACCCATGCTCCTCCTCTTCTTCCCTATAGATCCCTACCCTATGATTCTACCTTGTTCTTTTTTTGGCACAAATCCCTTCCTCAACCTACATTCCTTCTTATAAAGCCCCTTATTCACCCTAAATAATGGCTTTCTGTCCTTTCCCCCTTTTCTTACCAGATGCAAGAGACACTGAGCAGAGCCTTAGCCTCCAAACAGAGTTTTAAAAAGAAAGACAAAAAAAGTCAGAATATCCAGCAATATTAGTGTTTTACTACAGGAAGGATAAGAAAATAAATTCAAATCAACTGGAGAATGACCAGTCCTAAGAGAATTTCATCGATCCAATCCAAAAGGAGAAGGAAGAAAACCTAGATTGATCTGAATTATATTCATAGGAGAACAAAGACCTAGACTCATGTGAAGGCTCTTCACAGGAGGACAAAGACATGGAATCATGTGAAGGATCTTCACAGGAGGGTAGGGAGGATTAGTCACACATGGAGAAACCAAACTTGAAAAATCATCACTATTGATGGTGATTATTACAATAAAACCAAGTTTGAGGAGCTGATGAATGTGTATATCTCTGTTTTCTGATGGTGGGGAGGAAAGAAAGGGGAGAAGTAGACATTATTTGAGAATGGAGGGGTATGATGTCCAGTAGGGTTGGTGGACAGACCCACAGGTTGACAGCCAGACATTATAAATAAGGACTGGGAGAGGACTAATTCCTGGAGACAAATTTTCTTCTTAAAATTTTCTCACAGGAAAGGAAGAAAGGTCTTGGTGTTTCTCGGAGTGTGTGAATGTGTAGGAAGGCATATAAAAAGACGACCTGTATTGGCTGGGTGCAGTGGCTCATGCCTGTAATCCCAGCACTTTGGGAAGCTGAGGTGGGTAGATCACCTGAGGTCAGGAGTTCGAGACCAGCATGGCCAACATGGTGAGACCTTGTCACTACTAAAAAAATAATAATAATACAAAAATTAGCCAGGTATGGTGGTAGATGCCTATAATCCCAGCTACTCAGGAGACTGAGGCAGGGGAATCACTTAAACATGTGAGGCAGAAGTTACAGTGAGCCAAGATCACGCCACTGCATTCCAGCCTGGGAGATTGATTAACGCAGAGACTTGCTCTATCAATCAATAATCTGTATTGTATGTAGGTGACAATGACACTCTTTCCAAAATGATGACATCAAAATCACCACCTCCAGGCCACATGTCTCATAGTAATGTGGGTTTTAACTCATCCAATGTGTGAACAACTGAAACCCCTCAGAAGGATCAAAAACCTCACCCTACAGAAAGTAAGACAGCATACCAGACACACTAAAATAATGGTGTTTGGAGAACATGGTCCCTATACTAGGGTATTTCCTTGTTAAAAAATTCTAGGTTGAGCAGTTGCCTAGCAAGTGTGGGACACTGGGAGTGGCCACTATTTACTGCAGACAAGAAATGAAAGCATAGGGAGGCGGATCCAAGATGGCCGAATAGGAACAGCTCTGGAGTGCAGTTCCCAGCGAGAACAATGCAGAGGGTGAGCGATCACCACATTTCCAAACGAGTTTTTACTGCCCACAGACCAGGAAATTCCTGGGCTGAAAAACACCAATTTTTCTAGCACAGCTGTTTCAGCCAGCCTAGTGAGTCTCCCCAAAAAAACTCACACAAATCTGGGTGATCATTTCAACTGACACCTGGAACACCTGGGAGACAGAGCCGCCCATTCAACTGAATAAAAGGGGGCTGAAACAGGGAGCCAGGTGATCTGGCTTGGTGATTCCCATCCCCACAAAGACCAGCAATCTGGAATGCTCTGGATTGAGAGTTTTGCAGCAAGTACAGCTGGACCTGAGATGGTCCAGCTCTGTGGGGGGAAGGGTGTCTGCCATTACTAAGGTAGTCCACCATTACCGAGGCAATCTGCCATTACCAAGGCAGTCCACCATTACTGAGGCAGCTCACCATTACCGAGGCAATCTGCCATTACCAAGGCAGCCCACCATTACCAAGGCAGCCCACCATTACCGAGGCAATCTGCCATTACCAAGGCAGTCCACCATTACCAAAGTAATCTACCATTACCAAGGCAGAGTCCACCATTACTGAGGCAACTCACCATCACCAAGGCAATCTGCCATTACCAAGGCAGGCCACCATTACTGAGGCAGTTCACCATTACTGAGGCAGACCGGCATTACTGAGGCAGATCTAACTAAACCTCTGTAAACAAAACTGCAAGGAAGTTTATGCAGCACCTGGGCAGAGCCCACAGCAGCTCAGCAGTACCTCCGCTGGCAGACTGTGACAAGGCTAACTCCTTGCTGGGAAGGGCATCTCTGAATAAAGGAAGCAGCATGTCAGGAACTTATAAATAAAGCCCCACCTTCCCAGGACAGAACACTTGGGGAAAAAGGCGTTTATGAATTCTGCTGCAGCAGACTTAAATGTGCCTGCCCAGCAGCTCTGAATGGAACAATGGAGCTCCCAGCTCAGCACTTGAGCTCCGATAAGGGACAGACTGTTTCCTCAAGCAGCTCCCCAACCCCTGTATATCCAGATACATACCTCATAAAGGAGAGCTCAGGCTGACATCTGGTGGATATCCTTCTGGGACAAAGATAACAGAAGAAGAAAGTAGCAGCAACCCTTACTGTGCTGCAGCTGCTGCAGGTGATCCCCAGGCAAGCAGGGTCTGAAGTGAGCGTCCAGCAGTCCTACAGGAGAGGGGCTTGTTAGAAGGAAAACTAAAATATAGAAATAACCTCAACATCAACAAAAAGGACATCCACTCAGAGATCCCCATCTGAAAGTCACCAACTACAAAGACCACAGATAGATAAAACCACAAAGATGGGAAGAAACCAGTGCAAAAAGGATGAAAACACCAAAACCCAGAATACCTCTCCTCTTCCAAGGTATCACAACTCCTCACCAGCAAGGGAACAAAGCTGTATGGAGAATAGTCTGATGAATTGACAGAAACAGGCTTCAGAAGGTGGGTAATAACAAACTTCTCTGAGCTAAAAGAATATGTTCTAACCCAATGCAAAGAAGCTAAGAACTTTGAAAAAAGGTTAGTCAAAATGCGAATGAGAATAAACCGCTTAGAGAAGAATATAAATGACTTGATGGAGCTGAAAAACACCACATGAGAACTTCGCAAACATACACAAATTTCAATAGCCAAATTGATCAAGCAGAAGAAAGGATATCAGAGATTGAAGATCAACTCAATAAAATAAAATGAAAAGACAGGATTAGAGAAAAAAGTGAAAAGAAATGAAAAAAGCCTCCAAGAAATATGGGATTATGTGAAAAGACCTAATCTACATTTGATAGGTGTATTTGAATGTGACAGAGAGAATGAATCCAAGCTGGAAAACACTCTTCAGGATATTATCCAGGAAAACTTCCCCAACATAGCAAGATAGGCCAATATTCAAGTCCAGAAAATACAGAGAACACCACAAAGATATTCTTCAAGCAACCCCAAGGCACAAAATCGTCATAGTCGCCAGGGTTGAAATGAAGGAAAATATGCTAAAAGAAGCCAGAGAGAAAGGTTGGGTTACCCACAAAGAGAAGCCCAACAGACTCACAGTGGATCTCTTGGCAGAAACCCTACAAGCTAGAAGAGAGTGGGCGTCTATATTCAACATCCTTAAAGAAAACAACTTTCAACCTAGAATTTCATATGTGGCTAAACTAAGCTTCATAAGTGAAAGAGAAATAAAATCCTTTATGAACAAGCAATTGCTGAGAGATTTCGTTACCACCAGGCATGCCTTACAAGAGCTCCTGAAAGAAGCAGTAAACATAGAAAGGAATAACCAGTATTAGCCACTCCAAAAACGTACAAAATGGTAAAGAGCAAGACATAATGAAGAAACTGCGTCAACTAACAGGCAAAACAACCAGCTAGCATCAAAACTACAGGATCAAATTCACACATAACAATATTAATGTTAAATGTAAATGGGCTAAATGCCCCAATCAAAAGACACAGACTGACAAATTTTATAAAAAGTCAAAACCTATAGGTGTGCTGTATTCAGGAAGCTCATCTCATGTGCAAGGACACAGATAGGCTCCAAATAAGAGGATGGAGGAATATTTACCAAGCACATGGAGAACAAAAAAGTGGGACTTGCAACCCTAGTCTCTGATAAAATAGACTTTAAATCAACAAAGATCAAAAGAGACAAAGAAAGGCATTACATAATGATAAAAGGATCAATGCAACAAGAAGAGTTGTTAATGATCCTAAATATGTACACACCTAATACAGGAGCATCCAGATACATACATAAAGTAAGTTCTTAAACAACCTACAAAGAGACTTAGACTCCCACACAATAATAGTGGGAGATTTTAACACTCCACTGTCAATATTAGACAGATCAATGAGACAGAAAATTAACAAGGATATCCAGGACTTGAACTCACATCTGGACCAAGCATACCTAATAGACATCTACAGAACTCTCCACCCCAAATCCACAGAATATACATTGTTCTCAGCATTACATCATACCTCCTCTAAAATTGACCACATAATTAGAAGTAAATCACTCCTCAGCATATACAAAAGAATGGAAATTATAAACAGTCTCACAAACCACAGTGCCATGAAATTAGAACTCAGTATTAAGAAGCTAACTCAGAACAGCAAAACTTCATGGAACCTGAACAACTGTTTTTTTTTTTTTTTTAATT
>NW_016107808.1:605991-609859 GCF_001604975.1 Cebus imitator | reverse complement strand
TTGATGTGGATCTCCTTAAGTCTGTTATTGGTGTATAGGAATGTTTGTGATTTTTGCACATTGATTTTGTATCCTGAGGCTTTGCTGAAGTTGCTTATCAGTTTCAGGAGATTTTGGGCTGAGACGATGGGGTCTTCTAGATATACAATCATGTAATCTGCAAATAGAGACAATTTGACTTCCTCCCTTCCTATTGAACAACTGGTTTTTGAATGTTGACTGGATAAACAATGAAATGAAGGCAGAAAGAAAGATGTTATTCCAAACCAATGAGAACAAATACACAATGTACCAGAATCTCTGGGATACATTTAAAGCAATGTCTAGAGGAAAACTTATAGCAATAAATGCCCATATGAGAAGCTAGGAAAGATCTAAAATTGACACTTTATCATCAAAATTGAAAGCGCTAGAGGAGCAAGATCAAAAAACCTAAAAAGCTAGCAGAAGACAAGAAATAACTAAGATCAGAGCAGAACTGAAGGAGATAGAGACACAAAAAAAGTCTTCAAAAATCAATAAATTCAGAAGCTGGTTTTTTGAAAAGATTAATAAAAAAGGAAAGAGAGAAGAATCAAATAGATGCAATAAAAATGGTAAAGGGGATATCACTACTGATCCCACAGAAATACAAACTACCATCAGAGATTACTACAAACAACTCTATGCATATAAACCAGTAAACCTGGAAGAAATGGATAAATACCTGGACACTTGCACCTTCCCAAGCCTAAACCAGGAAAAGTTGAAAACCTGAATAGACCAATAACAAGTGCTGAAGTTGAGGCAGCAATTAAGAGCCCACCAGCCAAAAAAAGCCCAGGTCCAGATGGATTCACAGCTGATTTCTACCAGACATACAAAGAGGAGCTGGTATACCTCCTTCTGAAACTATTCCAAACAATCCAAAAAGAGAGAATCCTTCCCAAATCATTTTATGAGACAAACATCATCCTGATCACCAAACCTGGCAGAGACTCGACAAAACAAGAAAACTTCAGGCCAATATCCATGATGAACATAGATGCAAAAATCTTAAATAAAATACTGACAAACCAACTGCAACAGCACATCAAAAAGCTTATCCATCGTGATCCAGTAGGCTTCATCCCAGGGATGCAAGGCTGCTTGAACATCCACAAGTCTATAAATGTAATCTACCACATAAACAGAACCAAAGACAAAAACCACATGATTATCTCAATAGATGCAGAAAAAGCATTCAACAAAATTCAACAGCGCTTTATGCTAAAAAAAAAGTCTCAATAAAATAGATATTGATGCAACATATCTCAAAATAATAATAGCTGTCAATGAGAAACCCATAGTCAATATCATACTGAATGGGCAAAAACTTTAAGCATTCCCTTTGAAATCTGGCACAAGACAAGGATGCCCCCTCTCACCACTCCTATTCAGTATAGTATTGGAAGTTCTAGCCAGAGCAATCAGGCAAGAAAAAGAAATAAAGTGTATTCACTTAGGAAAGGAGAAAGTCAAATTGTCTCTATTTGCAGACGACATGATTAGAGAGACCCATCATCTCAGCTCAAAATCTCCTGAAACTGATAAGCAACTTCAGCAAATCTCAGGATACAAAATCGATGTGCAGAAATCACAAGAATTGGTATACTCCAATAGAAGACTAAAAGAGAGCCAAATCAAGAGCAAACTGCAATTCACAATAGCTACAAAGAGAATAAAATAACTTAGGAATACAGCTAACAAAGGATATAAAGGACCTCTTCAAGGAGAACTACACACCACCTCTCAAGGAAATGAGAGAGGACACAAACAGATGGAAAAACTTTCAATGCTTATGGTTAGGAAGAATGAATATTGTAAAAATGGCCATACTGCTCAAAGTTATTAATAATAGATTCAGTGCTAGACCCATCAAGCTACCTATGACCCTCTTCACAGAACTGGAAGAAACCAACTTAAACTTCATATGGAACCAAAAGAAAGCCCCCATAGCCAAGACAATCCTAAGCAAAAAGAACAAAGCAGGAGGCATCACGCTACCTGATTTCAAACTATAATGCAAAGCTACAGTAATCAAAACAGCATGATACTAGTACCAAAACAGAGACATAGAGCAGTGGAACAGAACAGAGGCCTTGGAGGCAATGCTACATATCTACAATCATCTGACCTTTGACAAACCTGACAAAAGCAATAGGGAAAGGATTCCCTGTTTAATAAATGGTGTTGGGAAAACTGGCTAGCAGTGTGCAGAAAGCAGAAACTGGACCCCTTCCTGACATCTTACACTAAAATTAACTCCAGATGGATTAAAGACTTAAACATAAGACCTAACACCATAAAAACCCTAGAAGAAAACCCAGGCAAAACCATTCAGGACATTGGTATAGGCAAGGACTTCATGACTAAAACAAAAAAAGCATTGGCAACAAAAGCCGAAGTAGACAAATGGGACTTAATTAAACTCCAGAGCTTCTGTATTGCAAAAGAAAGAATCATTAGAGTGAACCGGCGACCAATAGAATAAGAAAAAGTTTTTGCGATCTACCCATCTGACAAAGGGCTGATATCCAGAATTTACAAAGAACTACAACAGATTTACAAGAAAAGCAACAAACCACCACATTCAAAAGTGGATGAAGGATATGAACAATTTTCAAAAGAAGACATATATAAGGCCAACAAACATATGAAAAAATGCTCATCATCACGGGTCATTAGAGAAATGCAAATTAAAACTACATTGAGATACCATCTCATGCCAGTTAGAATGATGATCATTAAAAAATCTGGAGACAACAGATGCTGGAGAGGAGGTTGAGAAATAGGAACACTTTTACACTGTTGGTGGGAGTGTAAATTAGTTCCTCAAGCACCTAGAAATAGAAATAGCATTTGACCCAGCAATCCCATTACTGGGTATCTATCCAAAGGATTATAAATCGTTCTGTTGTTTTGTTTTGTTTTGTTTTGTTTTGAGACAGAGTCTTGCTCTGTCGCCAGGCACCAGGCTGGTGTTCAGTGGTGCGATCTCAGCTCACTGCAACCTCCACCTTCCAGGTTCAAGCAATTCTCCTGCCGCAGCCTCCCGAGTAGCTGGGTCTACAGGCGCATGCCACCACGCCCAGCTAATTTTTGTATTTTTAGTGGAGATGGGGTTTCACCATGTTGGCTAGGATGGGCTCGATCTCTTAGCCTTGTGATCCGTCCACCTCGGCCTCCCAAAGTGCTGGGATTACAGGCATGAGCCACCATGCCCGGCTCAATCATTGTATTATAAAGACACATGCACAGGTATGTTCATTGCAGCACTGTTTATAATAGCAAAGACCTGGAACCAACCCAAATGCCCATCGATGATAGACTGGACAAGGAAAATGTTGCACACATACACCATGGAATACTTTGCAACCATAAAAAATGATGAGTTCATGTCCTTTGTAGGGACAAGGATGAATCTGGAAACGATCACTCTCAGCAAACTGGCACAAGAACAGAAA
The DNA here is from genome assembly GCF_001604975.1 of Cebus imitator. Lineage (NCBI taxonomy): Eukaryota > Metazoa > Chordata > Mammalia > Primates > Cebidae > Cebus > Cebus imitator. The sequence goes on along the minus strand of NW_016107808.1, from coordinate 606,374 downwards.
ATCAAACACAGCATGTTCTCACTCATAGCTGGGTGTTGAAAAATGAGAACACATGGACACAGGGAGGGGAGCATCACACACTAGGGTCTGTTGCAGGGGAACAGGGGAGGGACAGTGGGGGGCGTGGCAAGGTTGGGGAGGGATAACATGGGGAGAAATGCCACATATAGGTGACTGTGGGATGGAGGCAGCAAACCTCATTTCCATGTATGTACCTATGCAACAATCCTGCACATTCTGCACATGTACCCTAGAACCTAAAGTGCAATTATATATAAATGAAAGCATAGTCTACAGATAATTTGATCACAATGATAAAAATAAAAGTTGGTGTTTTTATTACCACTTCCATATACCAGCATTTCTATAGCATATCAAGAATT
>NW_016107808.1:593538-600590 GCF_001604975.1 Cebus imitator | reverse complement strand
AAAAAAAAGAATTCATAGCTTCAAAAAATATTTTTATTGAAGACAACACAATAAAGTGATTTTGCCATCAAGTGTAGAGGGCTGAGTTATATTCTTTGAGTTAATAGCTCAAGACCCTCTCCTGTTTATTTACTCATTTATTATTCTTTATTTCATGACACAGTTTTGTTTGTCTTGTCTACATTGGCAATCATTGTAATGCATTTGATGTACGTCCCTGTCTGTATCAGTGCAAATATGTTTCTTATTGTTTGTAAACATTTGTTTTCAATTTATGTATCTTTGTCAATATTTCATGTTTCACTCAGCCCTGTTTTTAAGATGCATATATGTATGTCTAATCTGTTCTTCCATTGTAAATGGATATATCATGTACATTTTTGTATTTTGTAAAATTTAGAAAGATATTTTGATTTTCAATATTTGTACCCACTTTCTGTTCTGTTTTGTTTAATTTATACCTTAGTGTTACATTTTCTTTCAAGTGACTGTAAATAGTATTATGTGTTTAATATTGATTTCCACATATTCAATGTTAGCATACAGAAGTGTGATGGATTTTTTTATGTATATTTTAAAGAAATTTTATTTTGTACACTTGAGGTTTAAGACATATGGGATACATAAATTAAAATGGTTACTTATGGTGAAGCAGATTAGCATATCTCTCTTCTTTTTAAGCGTGTGACAATAGCAGCTAAAATCTGCTTACTTAAAAAAATTCATAACAATTCTTTGAGCTTTAGCCCCCCTGTACATTAGATCTCTATACTTGTTCATCCTACATATCTGCAATTTTGCATCATTTGACTTACATCTCCCCATTTCTTCTCCCAGCCCCTATGTTTCATTCTCTACCTTTATCTATTTGAGCCCCTTACTTATATAGTCCACATATAAGATCATCAAATTCTTTTTTTTTCTCCTGTCTGGATTATTTAACTTAGTGTGATGTCCTCCAGGTTCATCCATATTGTGGCAAATGCCAAGATCTATTTTTTTAAGGCTGAAAAAGATTTAGTTCTGTATAACTATATTTAACCACACACAAACATATACACATACACACCTCACATTTTTAAATTCCTCCATCCATTGATGGGCATTTAAGTTGTTTCCATATCTTGGCTATTATGAATAATGCTGTAATGGACATGAGAGTGCAGATATATTTATGAGGCTGTGATTTTTATCTACTTTGTGTATATATCCAGAAGAAGGATTGCTGGGTCATATGGTAGTTACATTTTAATTTCTTTAGAAACTCCCATAGTGTTTTACATAATGGTTATACCAATCTACATCTCCACCAATGTACTAGGGTTCTTTTTTCCTTCACACTCTCATCAACATTTGTTACTGTTTTTTTTTTGTTGTTGTTAATAGCCATCTTAACAAATGTGAAGTAATACAGTGGTTTTAATAGGCATTTCTCTTATGATTAATGATGTTGAACATCTTTTAATGTATCTGTAAGCATGCCATTGTAAGAAATAATATGGAAAGATACCACACTGTTTCTTTTATTCAGTTTCCTCCAATGATAAGACCTTGCAAATGTATAATACAAGATGACAACCAGAAAACTGGCACTAATACAATCCATCTATTCAGAGTTCATCTATTTTACGTGTGTGTGTGTGTGTGTGTGTGTGTGTGTGTGTGTGTGTGTGTTTAGTTACATTCAGTTTTATCATATGCCTACATTCAAGGGACATATCCAGGGTCTATTTTTCTTTTGTCTTATTTTTTAATTTTCTTTTTATTATCAAGTTTTGTGACTTCCTTTAGAGAATGAGACAAGTGTCAACATGTGGGAGAAGTCTAGGGTCATGGCTTGTCTGTCTTTGATCCTCTTTCTTACTGTCTTTCAAAATATTTTTAGCTCTTTATTTTGAAACAATTGTAAGTCCACAAGAAGTTTCAAAGATATGTACATATGTCTCTCCCAATAGTAAAATCTTCAGTACACTACCACATTACAATTTCAATACTAGAACATTGACATTGATACAATCCAGAGCTTTTTAAGATTCAACACTTTTCTTTTTGTTTTCCTAGGCACTTTCTATTTCCATATGAATAATTATTTTGTCAATTTCTATTAAAAGGTCTTTTTGAGAATTTTGAATAGAATTTAGTTGAATCTACAGATAAATTTGAAAATAACTGCCATTTTACAATACTGAATCTTCCAACCAAAAATCAAAGTATACATCTTAATTTTTTTCTTACGTCATTAATTTATCATTGCAATTTTTTGTAGCTTTAAGTGCACAAGTCATTTACATCTTTGTTCAGATTTATCCCTAAGCCTTCAATATTTTAGTGATATTTTAGATTGCACTGTTCTTAGTTTCAACTTTCAGTTGTTGAAATAAACTTCCAGTCTACCCTAGAAACATTCTAATATATAAACTTCTAATATATAACCTCTAATATATAAACATACAATTGATTTGTGTTGATCTCTTACTCTGCAATCTTACTAACCTCAATTATTATAGAAGCATGTTTTTATATTGACTTTTCTACTTCCACTCTTGTGTAGTATTTGACAGATGATACTTTTACTTCTCCCCATCCAATCTGAATGCATTTTTTTTGCACTGAACACAGTCTCCAGTACAAAGTACAACTATGCCCACACTGGTACACATGTTGGTCTTAGATTGTAGTATCCTGCATATGAACACTCAGAACAACTTCCAGCACTTGAATATCCACTCCTCCCCGCATTGCACATACTGGTAGAATTCATGTTGGAATACTACATTTACTATGAACATACATCCTTCATTTGAAACAAGACTAGGATACACAGTAAAGCTTGTTTATTCAGGAAAGTTTTGACAGACTGAAAGCCATCATTTCAGATTGGAAAAAGGACACTTAAATGAACTACATGGACACTGGGTAAAAGAATATGGGTTGAAATTTGCCTGGTAGTAGGCTAAAAGTAAATGGTCTTCAAGGTGCAAATGAAGGAACTATAGGAGGGAAATGAGATAATTCACATCTCCACCAATAATTAGATGTAGCCACACTAGCTTGACAGGATTTCAGGTGAGACATCTAAAATACTAGGTCATGGTGAGGGCTGGAAGATAAAAAATAGATCATTTAATAGAAATGGCTGTGCAGGAGAGCTTGAAGGAATCATCCTCTCACTTGATGTGAACCATGAACATTAAACATGGAGAAATGAGGAGCGGTGGTAGATCAGTTTGGGATGCATCTTCAGGGGATGCTGAAAGAACAACACCACTTGGTTTTCTCTGCAACCCTTTCATCCTTTCCGCCCAAGCCCAGGAAGTTGTCAGGGGTGGTACTTTGTGATGTCAAAGCCATCCTAGGACTGCCATTGGCTGGGACGCTGCCTGTATGATCAAACAAAGCTCAAGGGTGTGGCTTTGCCTTGTCACCAGGAGGATATATATAGGGAAGGCAAGAGCTCTGGGACAACCCACTGGGAAGCTTTAAATATAGCTGTGGATGTCTGTACCCTAGAAGAGCCTAGTATAGACATTCTAGAACCAGCCATAATTATGGAAGATCCAACTTCAAGCACTAAAGGAAAGAAGAGGAAGAGTCTTGGTGAATCTAGTAATAAAGAAAGTGATGAGGTAAGATTGTTCGGTTTTGTAGGTAAGGCTGGGGTGAAAGAAGGCCATATAGAGAGGGGGCAGCTCAAATAGCAGCACAGAAATATTGCAGACACCTGTGGCAGTAGGGGACCGGATTAATGCCACAGCCCACCGCCGCTTACAGGGTGCAGTACTTACAGGCATGGGTGGGAGGGATCTATGCATTATGCTTTGCTGACCAGCAGGTTATTTATGAGATGTTCTTATGATCAGGTGGTTTGGCCCTCTTTCTGGTGGAATGTCATTGTAGTGTTCCTTAGAGCTTTGCCAAACAAGATGTCATAGGGATGTTTCTTAGCTGGGCCTTTGACAGCCTTTTGGTCAGATGGTTAGACAGGATGTTTCTCATGGCCTCAACCCCCATGGAATGTTTCACTTTGAACAAGGCCTGAAAAATAGCAAAGAGCTTACAAAATGATATAGTTGGACAAACACAGATGACCCTAGGTATGCTCCTCTTCTTCTTCCCCACAGATCCCTACCCTATGGTTTCACCTTGTTTTCTCTGGCACAAACCCCTTTCTCAAACTGCCTTCTTTCTCACAAAGCCCTCCCTGCTATCCAGTCTCTATTCACCCAAAATAATGGCTTTCTGGTCTCCCTCTGTTTTCTTAGCAGAAGCAGGAAACAGTGAAAACAGGCTTAGCTCCTGAACGAAGTTTGAAAAAGACCAAAAAATCAAAATATTCAACAATATTAGAGTTTCCCTACAAGAAGGATGAAAAAACAAATTCAAATCAACTGGAGAAAGACCCGTCCGAACAGAAATCTACTGATCCAGTCTGAGAAAAGAAGGCCGAAGACCTAGACTCATCTGAAGGATCTTCACATGAGGATGAAGATCTAGACTTATGGCAAGTATCTTCACTAGAGGATGAAGACCTAGAAGACTCATCTGAAGGATGTTCACAGGAGTGTGGGGAGGATTCGTCACACATGCAGAAACCAAATTGGACAGATCATCACCACTGATGGCGATGATGATAATAAAATCAAGTGTGAGGAGATGATGACTGTGTATATCTCAGCCTATTTCCTGGGGGTGGGGAGGATGGGAAGGGAGAAGCAGGCATTTGGTAAGGGAGGGGTGTGATGTTCTGTAGGGTTGGTTGACAGACCCACAGGTTAACAGTTAGCCAGACATTGTAAATAAGGATGAGGGGAGGTCTGATTCTTGGAGACAATTTTTCTTCCTAAAATTTTATCTCACAGGAGAGGAAGAAAAAGGCTTGATGTTTCTTGGAGTGTATGAATGTGTAGAAGGGCATATAAAAAGTTCTGTGTAGGCTGGATGCAGTGGATCACACCTATAATCCACACATGTTGGGAGGCTGAGGTGGGAGGATCACCTGAGTTCTGGAGTTTGAGACCAGCCTGGCCAACATGGCGAAACCTCTCTCTATTAAAAAAAAATTACAAAAATTAGCCAGGTATGGTGGCAGGCACCTGTAATCCCAGCTACTCAAGAGGCTGAGGCAGGAGAATTGCTTAAATCCCAGAGGTGGTAGTTTCAGTGAACTGAGATCACACCACTGCACTCCAGCCTGGGGGACAGAGCGAGACTCTGTCTCCAAAATAATATAAATAAAATAAAATTTAAAAATCTGCATTGTATATAGGTGACGGTGACGCTCTTTCCAAAATGAAGACATCAATATCAACACTTCCAGGCCATATACCTCATAGTTGTGTCGGTTGTAACTCACCCAATGCTGTGAGCAACTGAAAGGACCAAAAGAACCAAAATCCTCAACCTACATAAAGTAAGACAGCAGGCCACAGACACTAAAATGATGGTGTTTGGAAGCTGTGGTCCCAATACTCGGGCATTTCCTTGTTAAGAAACTCTAGGTGGAGCAGTAGCCTACCAAATGTGGGACACTTTTTGCTGGGCCCAGGGCCCCTGCTGCTGTTTGCAGCCTCTGGACATGGCACTCTGCATTCCGTTGCTTCAGCACCAGTTGTGGGTAAAAGGGTGGGTTCCCCATGGTTGGTGTTGGGCTTGTGGTGCAAAAATGTCAAGAATTGAGCTTTGGGAACCTAACAAGAGCATCATGCATAGCTACTTATAAAAGAGATAAGTTGAGCATAGATATCCATGATTAAAATTGTAACTAATTATGAAACACATGAGAGGGGCTTTAAATATTGGTATTGCTGGATTAAACTGGCAATGCATACCTTTTATAAATATAACCATGTTCTATGATCTGTATCTTGGTGTCTGTAAAATATATTCATACTGATACCTTAATAATAATGCATTATTTTGTGTAGTCATATAACACTAGATGAGTGTCAACTGGGGGCACACTATCAGAAATACCAAAATCTCTCACTTGGCTTTCTAGAATATTCATAATTACTCTCCATTTTCTTTACTGATCTTTCTACCAGGTTCTTTTCATTGCTCCAGTAAAGTAAAAAGTTTTAAAGACCTTCGTGGAGGACTGACTTCTCCTATACCCCATTACTTTGTACTCTAGCTCACTCCAACACAGCTTACAAAATCATTATAGGAGGGAGAAGCAGCAAAGAATATTGCAGTTAATGGCATGCACTTTGTTATCAGTGCCTACTTTTATGATTTGGGGCAAGTAATATGGCCCCCTATATGCTTCACTTTCCCTACCTCATAGAGTTAACAGGATAATTGAATTAAATTAAATTAATGATAACTGATTTGTAAAACACTTAGAACAATTTGAGGCACGCAACAGGTATTATGTAGAAAGTTTTTAAATCAACAAATAAGTCTAGGCTTAGCACAGACATTACCACCTCCAAGAATCTTTCCATAATTTTGCTCTCACAAAACCAGGTTACATGCCCCTTCCTTTTAAATTCCTCCTCCATGTGCTCTGGCTTCTCATTATATTCATCACACTGTAACACAGTTGTCATTTGTTCTTAGGATTTCCCCCTTGAAGTTATCCACAGGGAAGATATTCTACAGCTGATAAATGCAAGTTTCTGTATGGCAGGAACTTTATCTTTTTTCCATCTATCAGATCCCCAGTGCCTAGGATAGTATCAAGTACAGATATATTTAACTGTTGAATGAAACAAAAAATGTTGAATGAATTATCTAAATTTTTCATCCTAAGATTCTTATTCCTTTTATATGCCCACCTATTATGGTCCTTCACATTATAGATACACAATAATAGCATTAATAGTAATTAGAGTAATGAATATGTACCGGTCATGAACTGCCTTAGTCTGTTTTGTGCTGATACACTTGAATATCTAAGACCGGGTAATTTATAAATACAAAAACACTTCTCCAACAGTTCTAGAGGTTAGGAAGTTCAGGATCAAGTCACTAGGATCTGAGGAAGGTCTTCTTCCTGTATCCTCACATGGTAGATGTGAAATTTTCTGTATATGCTGATGATATAATCT
>NW_016107808.1:588713-593528 GCF_001604975.1 Cebus imitator | reverse complement strand
AAAAAAAAAAAAAAAAAAAACCCTGGCTGTGAGCGGTGGCTCACGTCTGTAATCCTAGCACTATGGGAGGCCAAGAAGGGTGGATCACCTGAGGTCAGGCCTTCAAGACCAGCTTTCCCAACATGGCGAAACCCAGTCCCTGCTAAAAATTAAAAAATTAGCAGGGCATGGTGGCTGTCACCTGTAATCCCAGGAACTCAGGAGACTGAGGCAGGAGAATTGCTTGAACTCTGGAGGCAGAGGTTGCAGTGAGCCAAGATCAGGCCACCGCAGTCCAGCCTAGGTGACAAAAGTAAAACGCCATCCAAAAAAAAAATAAAACCCTAAAGACTTTACCAGAAAACTGTTAGAACTGATAAATGAATTAAGTTGCAGGATACAAAATCAACATTAAAATTTAGTAGCATTTCTATGTATTAGTAACAAATAATCTGAAAAGATAATTATGAAAGCAATATGATTTAGAGTAGTAACAAAAATTTTAAATACTTAGGTGTAAATTCCACTAAAGAGGAAAAATACCTGGATACTGAAGACTGTAAAACACTAATAAATTTAAAAGACACAAATAAATGTAAAGAATTTTCATGTTCATAAATACTATGAAAATGTCCATATTACTCAAAGCAATCTAAAGCCATATTACAATCCCTATCAAAATGCCAATACTATTTTTAACATGAATGAAAAAAATGTTATAAATTTTTTGTGGTACTGCTTTTCTGGCTGGAAACCTCTGTGGCCAGGGACACCTTTGCCCACGTTCTTTTCCTGTGTCCAGGAAGAATGAGGTATGCACAGAAACAGAAGGTGAGAAAGACGAGGAGGAGCTTTACTCAGTATTAGAACAGTTCAGAGGAGACCTGCAGTGAGTAGCTCCTCTCTGTAGACAGGTCATCTTGTCATCTTTGCAGTTCTCAGCAGAGAAGAGGTTGAAGTGTGTGGTTCCTCTCTGCCAGCAGGGCATCCTGAGGAGTGTTTAGCTCTCAGCAGAGAGGAGGCCCTGGAGAGAACAGCATCTCTCTGGGCTGAGTGTCCTGATGTATGCTGCTCCCAGCAGACATGAAGCCTTGGAGAGGGTGGCCCCTCTCTGCAAGCATGTCATCCCAATGTCTGCAGCTCTTAACAAAGAGAAGGCCCTGGAGAGAGTAGCTCCTCTCTCCAGCTGGTCACCTTGATATCTACTCTGCTCTAGTTAAGTCTGGGGTTTTCATGGTCTTCAGAGGGATAAAGTGCATGCTGATTCCTCCATGGAAAACCATGGACGGGCGCAAGAAAAAGCACCATGGGTTCTCCTTCCCATCCACAGTACTGGCAGAGGAGCCCACGAGCGTCAGGACTTTTCTAGCCTGAAGGTGGGGCGTCAACAGGAGCCTGCCCTCTTCTGCCCAGAGTCTGTCTGCCTCCCACTGCCATTCATGGTGCCCATACTGTTTGTGCCATGTGGTACCTGCATGCCAGCACTGTTATGCACCCCCACCCCCTGGTACCTCTGCTTCACTCCTATATTCATCTGTGTCCAAAATCTGGAGGGGTAAAAGTGGCAGGGGCCTAGAATGTCAGCACTGGCCCAAGCATGCACTCACTCAGCCAGGCTGCAATAGCACCAGAGCTCAGCCCTAACTTTGTTCCAAGATCAGAGTGCTCTCATAGTGAGGAGAGGCCAGGCAACAAGAACAGGCACTTGTGAGCCAGTGAGGGGTAAGGAGACCTTCCCAGGTCCCCAAGAGTACAGAGAATCCTGGGTCTGCAGTCAGCCTTCAATGGCTGAAGCTGCACCCGGGAACCTCTCACCCAGCCAACTTGAAAGCGGTGGGGCTCCCACTTGTCCCCAGCTCCTGCAGGCTCTGTGGAGTGTGCATTCTCACCCACATCTCTGATACTGGAGCAATTGCCGGCAATGGGGAGAAGCCATCAGCGAGAGAAGGCACTTCTGAACATGAATGGTAGAAGACCCTCCCAGGTCCCCAATAGCACAGAGACACCCAAATCTGGAGCTGTAGTGAAGCTCCAGCTTGCTCTGTGGAGCAGGAGGTCCAGGCCCATGGGGACAGGGCTCTTGCCTGCTTAATGGAGTGTATAGCCCTCCCTGCATCAGTGGCATCTTGGGAATGGCCACTCTAGATGAGCCACTGCTGCCATCAAAAATACTGCATTTACTATGGAACCAAAAGAGAGTCAATATAGCCAAAACACTCTTGAGCAAAAAGAGCAATGCCAAAGGCATCACACTCCCTGATTTAAAAATATATTACAAAGCTACGATAATCAATGCAGCATGATACTGGCACAAAGACAGACAGACAAATGGAACAAAATAAAAAACCCCAAACTAAACTATTTATGGTCAACTGACTTTGACAAAGGTACCAAGAACATACCATGAGGAAAGAAGAGCCTCTTCAATAAATAGTACTGAGAAAACTGCATACACATAGGCAGCATAATGAAATTAGTCCCTTTTCTCACACCATATACAAAATTAAATAAAAAATGAATTGAAGACTTTTTAAACTTTTATTAGAAGTTCAGGGGCGTATGTGCAGAATGTGCATGTTGGTTACATAGGCGAACATGTGTCATAGGGGATAGTTACACAGATTACTTATCACTCAGGTATTAAGCCTAGTATCTATTAGTTGGTTTTCCTGATTATTTCCCTTCTCTTACCTTCCATGCCCCAGTAGACCCCAGTGTACTTTGTTCCCCTCTATGTATCCATGTATTCTCATTATTTAGCTCCCGCTAATAGCTGAGAACATGCTGTGTTTGGTTTACTGTTACTGTTTTAGTTTGCCAAAAATAATTGCCTTCAGCTCTATCCATGTGCCTGCAAAGTACATGATCAAATACATAAAGACAGAAATACCATTCAGTCCAATATTATTATTGGATATATACCCAGAGTAATATAAATAACTCTATTATAATGACACAAATGTGTATTTGCATTGCAGCACTATTCACAATATCAAAGACATGGAATCAACATAAATGCCCATCATTGATAGACTGGATAAAGAAAACAAAGTACAGACACATCATGGAATACTATGCAGCCATTAAAAATGAATACTTAAATAAAATACCTGAAACTCTAAAACTACTTCTAAAGAAGCATAAGGAAATAGCTCCATGCCATTGCTTTTGGGAATGATTGTTTGGATATAACCCTGAAAACATAAGCAATGAAAACAAAAGTAGACCAATAGAATGGCATTAAACTGAAATGCCTTACACACCAAAAAGACAACAATGTAGAAGGACAAACCTCAGAATGGGACAAAAATCTGCAAACCATGCATCTGATAAGGGATTAATACCCAAAATACATATGAAACTCAAGAAATGTAATATAAGAAAACAAATAATGTCATTAGAAACTGAGCAAAGAACCTGAACAGATATTTCGTGAAAGGCATATAAATGGAAAATAAGTACATTAAAATAAAGAGAATTACCAATCATTAGGGAAATACAACTTACAACTAAAGTGAAATATCTCTTTACACTCTTACAATGGCTTCAATAAAAAGATGAAACAACATGTGTTGGGGAGAACGCAAAGGGAACTCATATACTGTTGGTGGATTGTAAATTAGTACACCCAATATGGAAAACAGTATGGAAGTTCCTCTAAAACATAAAAATAGAACTACCCTATGACCCTGTTCTTCAACTTCTGGATATGTACTCAAAGAAACTGAAAGCAACACATCACAGGAATACCTGCACTCCCATGTCCAGTGCAGCAGCATTCCCAGTAGCCAAGATATGGAAACAACCTAAGGGTCCATCAGTGGATGAATGAATATCAATGACAGACTGGATAGAGAAAATGTAGCATGCAGCCATAAAAAAGGATGAGTTCATGTCCTTTGCAGGGACATGGATGAAGCTGGAAACCGTCATTCTCAGCAAACTAACACAAGAACAGAAAACCAAACACTGCATGTTCTCCCTCATAAGTGTGAGTTGAACAATGAGAACACATGGAAACAGGGAGGGGAACGTCACACATTGGGGTCTGTCAGGGGGTTGGGGGGTGAGGAGAGGGACAGCATTAGGAGAAATACCTAATGTAGATGACCAGTTGATGGTGACAGCAAACCACCGTGGTCCATGTATACCGGTGTAGCAAACCTGCACATTCTGTACATGTACCCCAGAGCTTAAAGTATAACAAAAAATATAAAATATAATATATATACACATTAAAATACTCTTCAGCCTTGAAACGGGAGATTATTTTTTTACTTGCATATATTTAGAGTGCAGTTTTTTCTGTTTTGTTTTGTTTTTTGCTCTATTTTGTTTTTATTTTATTATTTTTAAATTTATTTTATTGCATTTTAGGCTTTGGAGTACATGTGAAGAACATGCAAGATTGTTGCATAGGTACACACGTGGCAGTGTGATTTGCTGCCTTCCTCCCCATCACCTACATCTGGCATGAGATGCCAGATGTGGAGTGCAGTTTTGTTGCATGGATGTATTGAGTAGTGGTGAAGTCTGGGCTTTTAGTGTAGCAACCACTTGATTAGTGTACATTGTATCCATTACATAATTACTCACCAATCACCATTATATTAGGCCATACTTGCATTGCCATAAAAAATACCCAAGACTGGGTTATTTGTAAGAAAATAGGTTTACAGTAATTGGCTGATGGTTTTGTAGGCTGAACAGTGAGCATGGTGTTGGCATCTGCTTCTAGGGACACTTCAGGAAACTCAATCATGACCGAAGGTGAAGGGTGAGCAGCCTTCTCATATAGTGGGAGCAAGAACAAAAGAGAGTGCAGGAGGTGTGCCA
>NW_016107808.1:566456-583077 GCF_001604975.1 Cebus imitator | reverse complement strand
TAAGAGAATGGTTTCAAGTTTCATCCATGTTGCTGTAAAAGACATGATTTCATTATTTTTATGGCTGAATAGTATTCCAAGATATACATACACTACATTTTCTTTATGCAATTATGTACTGATGGACACTTGGGTTGATTTTATATATTACCATGAATACTGCTGCAATAAAGTTATGAGTGCCAGTGTCCTTTTATATAATACTTCATTTCCCTTTGGGTAGGTACCCCATACGGGGATCACTGAATCAAATGGGTAGTCCAATTATTAGTTCTTTGAGAAGTCTCCGTACTGTTTTCCATCGAGCTTGTACTAATTTACAGTACAATAAACAGTGTATAAGCATTCCCTTTTCTCCATGATCTCACCACCATCTTTTTTGTCTTCTTGATAATAGCCATTCTGACTGGTATAAGAGCATATCTCAGTGTGATTTTAATTTGCATTCTTCTGATGATTAACCATGTTAAGCCTTTTTTGGCTGTAATTTGTGGCAACATGGATGAACATGGTGGCCATTAGAGTAACTGAAATAATCGAGGCATGGAAATACAAAAAGCACATGATCTCGCTTCTATATGAAATCTAATAAAGTTGAACTCATAGAAATAGAGCGTGGAACAGTGGTTATCAGAGGCTGGGGAGGGCTTTACGAGGGAGAGAATGGGGAGTTTTTAACCAATTAGTATAAAGTTTTAGGTAGACAGGAGGAATAGGTTTTGAAATCTATTGCACAGCATTGTTATTATAGTCAATAATAATATATTACATATTTGAACATAACAAAGTAAACATAAAATGTCTCACCATAGAAAATAATATGTAAGAGATGTGATGGATGTGCTAGCTTGTTTAATAATGACACTTAGTATACATAGATCAAAAAATCACATTGTGCCCCCAGGTAAATATATCAATTATGATTTGTTGGTTAAATATAATATTCATAATATTTAAAAAAATCAAAACAATCATGATAGAAACTAGTTCAGTGGCTTTCACAATCCAGCAGGGGAATGGCAGGAAATTAACTTAATAGACATGAGGGAAATTTGGGGGGTGATGAAAATATTCTGTATCATAATTATAGTGGCTACATATTTGTGAAAGCTCATTAAATTATATACAATAATAACAGGAGAATTTTACTGAAGGTAAAGTATACTTTAATAAACTTGACTTTTAAGAAAGAAATAATCAAGAACAGGGAGTCAGGATAAGGAAATTAAATATTGGAATCTAAATGGATAAACTTTTATGGGAAATAAAGATAACAGAAAGGAGTCTGGAATAATACCCTGGACTATGGTTTAGATATTCACAGTACCTTTTTATGTCATGCCACTGATTCCATAAAAACATAGAAACTGAACATCCTCCATCTGAATGACTACAGGATAAATAACAAAATTAAGTCAGAAATAAATACGTTCTTTGAAACCAATGACAACAAACACACAATGTACCAGAATCGCTTGGACACAGTTAAAGCACTAAATGCCCACAGGAGAAAGCAGGAAAGAGCTAAAACCGGCATCCTAATATCACGATTAAAAGAACTATAGAAGCAAGAGCAAACTCAAAAGCTAGTGGAAGACAAGAAATAACTAAAAGCAGAGAACTGAAAGAGATAGAGACATGAAAAACCCTTCAAAAAAAGCAGTGAATCTAGGAGCTGGTTTTGTGAAAAGATCAACAAAATAGATAGACCACTAGCCAGACTAATAAGAAAAGAGAGAAGAATCAAATAGACACAATAAAAAGTGATAAAGAAGATACCACCATTGATCCCACAGAAATACAAACTACCATCAGAGAATACTACAAACACCTCCATGCAAATAAACTAGAAAATCTAGAAGAAATTGATAAATTTGTGGACACTTACACCTTCCCAAGACTAAATCAGGAAGAAGTCGAATCCCTGAATAGACCAATAACAAGTTCTTAAGTTGAAGTTGTAATTAATAGCCTACCAAGCAAAAAAAGCCCAGGACCAGACAGCTTCACAGTCCAATTCTACCATAGGTACAAAGAAGGGCCGGTATTATTCCTTCTGAAATAATTCCAAACAATAGAAAAAGAAGGACTCCTCCCTAACTCATTTTATGAGGCCAGCGTCATCCTGATACCAAAAAGAGATTAAAAAAAAATTTCAGGCCAATATCCCTGATGAACATTGATGTGAAAATTCTCAATAAAATACTGGCAAACTGAATCCAGCAGCACATCAAAAACCTTATCCATCACGATCAAGTTGGCAACATCCCTGGGATGCAAGGCTGGTTCAACATATGCAAATCAATTGGCATAATCCATCATGTAAACAGAACCAATGAGAAAACCACCTGATTATCTGAACAGATGCAGAAAAGGCCTTTGATAAAATTCAACACCTCTTCATGCTAAAAATTCTCAATAAACTAGGTTTTGATGGAACGTATCTCAAAATAATGAGAGCTATTTATTACAAACTCACAGCCAATATCATACCGAATGGGGAAAAGCTGGAAGCATTCCCTTTGAAAACCAACACAAGACAAGGATGCCCTCTCTCACCACTCCTATTCGACATAGTATTGGAAGTTCAGGCCAGGACAATCAGGCAAGAGAAAGAAATAAAGCATATTGAAATAGGAAGACAAGAAGTTAAATTGAGGTGATTGTATTCTTTTAATGCCTATTATGTAGCAAGTTTCAAGTTAGAACTTGTTCTTAGATAAATTTTTACTTGTTAATAGGAGGCAGTATAACATAGTAGAAGAAAGCCTTGGACACAGAGGAACTTGATTCTACTTCTGATTAATTCATCCTTTCACTTATTCTTTCCAAAAATGGTTGATATGACCTACTCTGGTTCAGCAAGATATTAGATACAGGGGATACTGAAATTATTTAGAGTCCCTACTCTCAAACATAATGGAATAGAGTAGGGAAGGGAGATGCATATGCTGGACTGAGGAATCTGACCTCCATACAAATTAAGGTCAAATGTGTCATTTTTTTTTTTTCAGAGCCTATGTTGACTTTTGAATAGCAAAGGTCTTTCAGAAAATTAATGTTTTCTCAAATGAAATCGATTGGCTGAAATCAGAGGAACAGAGGAAATTTACTCAATGCAGAGTTGACTTCAACTGTGAATATTTACATTCTGCGTTCAAAAATGGATGTATCGGTTTCTTCTTTGTTAACATTTAATATTTCCCATTACTAATAAGGAAATGTTGCACGCTAAGAAAATTAAATCAAGATGAAATTTATAATTTCTTTGAAAACAATAAAATTGCCATTTCAGATGTTATTAAGCTCTTAGTCGATATAATTTGGTCAGGATTATTTACTATTGATTAAGAAATAACCTGATGAATCATTTTGAAAAATGCTTGACTATCATGAGTGTTTGACAAGCACATTAAAAATAATGCATTAAACTTCTATAACTATGCAAATTTGTGTTAAATACTTTATTTCAGTATTTTAGTATTTGCTGTTAATAAAGAAAATTATGAATCTGAACACATTTTAGTTGGCCTTTGAAAACTTTGAGTTTATGAGTTTGGAAATATCTTCAGATTAAAGATACACTGGTATTTCATAGGGGCCCTTTGAGTCTTTAAAAATTCATCTGATAAAGCATGGTGCAGTTAGGCCAAGTTTGCAACAACATACAAATCTGGATCATATGGACCAAAACATCTGCCGCTCAAGTAAAATCTAATCTAGGTAGTTCTCTTTTTACCCTGTTACATATGTCTGAATTTAAATTCCCTATGCCTTCCATCTTAAAGATACCAGGTTGCTTTTTTTTTCAATCTCCCAATTGTTTCCACCCCTAAGTTTTTAAAAAATTCTCTGATATTTCCCTTTTACTACAAAAGCACTATTTTGTAACTTTTACATACCAGTCTGTCTACAGTACCAATACTACTTCCTTTTCAAACAACCTTTGTTTAGCCATTATACCTTATTCACTTATATACCTATGTGCCTTTGCACATTTTCAACTATCGATAAATGCTTTTTGAATAGAATTCCCATAGCTAATTAAAGGTGTCAGCTGATAAAATGGACATCACACTTCTTTTGAGGTGAACAATGCAAACTGGGGTCTGAGAAGGTGGTTTCTTAATCTCTTATTTTAGCAGGATACCCACCTTTTCTTAAGTGCATACTTATTTTCTGGAGACATAAAGGATTGCAGTCCAAAAGCTGTGATATACCCACCAATTCTCCCTAGATTTTAGTAAGGCGAACAGAGTAAAAACATGACATTTTGTGAATGCACCTTCCTCATATATGGCACCCTTCTTTATCTTCAGATAGTACCAGTGTTAGTAGATATGGGTCTTCTGTGAAGATAATTAAAAGCCATATAAATTCACAGGTATATATATGGCGAAGCTTAAAAGATGACATCTCCAAATATATACACTTTTGTTTCCACAAAGTCTGGATCTACTTCTTGTGATTAGCCCCATTTTACGGGTGAGAAACATTAAGAGATTATAACTGATCAAGAATCCAGAGCAATATATTGAGAAAAATGGAAATAATATTCTGATTGATGCTTCTTAGTTTCTAGGAGGGAGACAATTGTATTAATCCATTACAAAAAGAAGGCAGAAGATAAAATTTAGAATCCATATCAAATTATTTGGCTCTGAGTCAAATTTCATCTGAAAGCATATTATGTTCTAGGTGTTTGCCATTGGGAAGATGTAATATGTTTAATTAGAAAATATATTTTAAGTTCAGGTGTGATGGCTCACGCCTGTAATCCCAGCTTTTTGGGAAGTTGAGGTGGGCAGATCACAAGGTCAGGAGATTGAGACCATCCTGGCCAACATGGTGAAACCCCATCCCTACTAAAAATACAAATAACAGCTGGGTGTGGCAGCACGTGCCTGTAATCCCTGCTACATGGGAGGTTGAGGCAGGAGAATGGCTTGAACCAGGGAGTTGGAGGTTACAGTGAACCAAAATCATGCCACTGCACTCCAGCCTGGTGACAGAGCAACACTCTGTCTCAAAAGAAAAAAATAAAAACAAGAAAATATATTTTAAAATATTACTAGGTTGCTCAGCTATCGAAATTATGTAAATAAAATATTAATTGCAAAAAATTATTAAAATATTTGAATTTCCTTATATGGCTTTTTAGGAAATGTGCTTCATTTTCTTTGTACAAATAGAAATAAAATTTTCCTGGGTTTTTTGGGAATGTGATTGTTATAGTTACACATGTATGCATATTTTTTAAAGAAAATAAGGTTTAGTGTTAACCTAAGCAAACAGCTGGACCCAAAAATCAGAGTGAGAATTTTAATTAATATTTTGTAGATAGTTTTCAATCTATTTTTGATATTTTAGCTTAGGCTTTTGAAGGCAATTGAGAAAGTATTTTTTTTTTTTTTAACAAAAAGACATTCATTATCCCTAAATTAAAAGATAAAGAGTGGAGGGAAGATGTATGGTTGACATTTTACAAAGAAAATACTTTAGAGTTAATAACTTTTAGCTGGCACTCTATGTAACTCAGCATTCAGTTGATGGCAATTTGTTGTGTTTACTGGTCACTATTAAGCTATTAGATTTTTAAAATTTTAATTATTTACTTATTTTCTGCCATGCTAATTTCTTAATAAAGAAGAGCAGTGATTTGACTGGTGAAATAAAACAAAATGAAACACAGTTTATTGTCATAAAATTTCTAAATTGGAAGTAAGTGTAGCTGAATGCCCCTTATACAAGGAGTCAGAACATCTGCATTTGGTTTCTGATTTAAAAGCGTCAACATCCTTGCACAGTCACATTGCTTTTCTGACTTTTCAACTCTTCCTCTATAAGAATAAACATATGTTACTCTTACCTTGCTTATCTTCACAGCTTTTGTTAATATCAAATGAGTAATGGAAATAAATAAGCTATAAAATTGTAAATTAATAATGATGTGGTTGAAGATGATTCAAGGAAATTGTAACACTCTGTGTAGTGATCCAAAATTGGATATTCTAAACAATTTTTAATATTTAAATTGTAAGCCATGCATATTCTATGATTTAAATATTAATCACATGTCCACTTATTCAGCTAACATTTATTTAGCACTTACTGTGGGCCAGGCACCATGCAAAGCATTAGACTCCAGGGTCCACCTACACCACACATTATCATCGTCTAGTGGAAAGAGTTGGAGAGTAACATGTGAATTTCATATTATTTATTTTATAGAAAAGAGTATGAACATATATGTATACTTTTATATCATATAGTAATATCCTGTAATTGAAAATGTATCTAGTAGTTTCTTCTCTATTTTGTATACAGGTTTTTGATCTCACCTATGTGGGACATGGCCTCAGGAGTTTAATAATCACTCAAATGAGTATTTTAATTAGGATATAAGTAATTGTGTTAACAATTTTTTGATTGAAAGATTGGGAACAAAAATTATATAAATATGTGATATACATATAAAATCACCAAACACTCAGAGAAGTCCTAGGAATAACAGTAGTTCAGTAAATGTGAAATTTGCATTTTAAAAAGGAAACTTGTCTGAGGCAGGCAGATCATCTGAGGTCCCAAGTTCAAGACCAGCATGACCAACATGGAGAGGAACGTGTCTCTATTAAAAATTCAAAATTAATGCAGTGTGGTGGCGCATGCCTGTCATCCCAGCTACTCGGGAGCCTGAGGCAGGAGAATTGCTTGAAACAAGGAGGTGGAGGCTGTGGTGCGCCAAGATCGTGCCATTGCATTCCAGCCTGTGCAACAAGAGCAAAACTCTGTCTCAAAAAATAAAATAAAATAAATAAAAAGGAAACTTGTTTATATAACGAAGCACTTAGACTCTGTTATTTTTGCCCTAGTATATTTTACCCAAAGGAGCTTTATATATATATATCCCATTTCAACCTTATTCCAGCATCTCCAAAGAGTATATTTAATAAATTCACTTGTTCTATCAAGATCCCGACTGTTTTCTTGTTACATCAATATGCATAACTGTATGTGACATGCAGCATATAAATCCATAATGCTTCTATTCAACAAAAGCGTAGAAAGAAGCCATTTTAGGGTATATACAGCACTAATCACAATGCCTATATACCTTAATAATAAATAACATATAAAGAAGAATGAAAAGATGGAAAGAAAAAAGAAAAGAAGGAAGTGAGGAAGGAAGGCAAAGAAAGAGAGAAGGGCAAACTACAGTGGTGTATAAAGAGGTCCATTAAATGATAGAAATGTTAACAGCACTCCCTACTAAAACTTTCTATTCTAACCCCTCAAAATATTAGTGTGGCATCAGACGATTTCGTATCTAAAAAGTTGTCTCAGTTTATTACTAATCATGCCAAGAAGCAAGTGTATTAATAATTTATAATCTATCATCAAGATAAGCTTTTACTGTCTCTGAATTATTTAAAATTATGTTTTCTTTCTTTGCATGTTTATTTAATCAATTTAATTATTATATATTGTTCTACTTAAAACGTAGCCAGTTGACATTTAGTCATTTGCTATCCAAAGTTTGAGTTGAAGGATGGAATTTTTAATGAGATCCTTTCAATCATTCAACAAATACTTTTTATCACCTATACTTTTAGATGCTTGGCATATAGCAGTGGAATAAAATGGAGGAAAAAACTATTATTGTCCTCATTGAAGTTATTTACTAGAAGGGGAGGTGATATGGTTTGGATCTGTGTCGCTGTGCAAATATAGTGTCAAATTGCAGTCCCCAATGTTGGAGGTGGGGCCTGGTGGCGGTGATAAAACAATGGGAGTGGACTTTGCCCTTGGTGCTATTCTAGTGATAGTGAGTGAGTTCTTATGAGATCTGGCTATTTAAAAGTATGTGCCATCTTCCCCCTTGTCTCTCTTTCTCCTGCTCCAGCCACGTGAAGTGGCTCCTTTTTTGTCTTCCACCATGATTGGAATCTTCTTGAGGCCTCCCGAGAATCAGAAGCCACAATGCTTCCTGTACAACCTGCAGAAGCATGAGCCAATTAAACCTCTTTTCTTTATAAATCACGCAGTCTTAAGAATGTCTTTATAGCAGTGCAAGAATGGACTAATACAGGGAGAGGTACCAAACAGATGAACAAGTGAAATATTTAGAATGTCAGAAAAAAATAAATACTATGCATACAAATGAACAAAGTAAGGAAGATAGCCTGTGACAAGGGAGTCATTTTATTTTAAGTAGGGTTGCCAAAGGAGGCTTATTTGAAAAGTGACTTGATGAAAGTGAGGAATTGACACATACAAATATCTAAGGTAAAAAGGTTATAGGTGGAGGACACAACAATGACTAAAGCTCCAAGGCGAATGTGTAAGGCAAGGAGACCAGTCCAGCTAAAGCTCAGTAAGCAAAAAGGAAAAGGTAGGAGGTAAAGTCAGAAAGTCAAAAAAAAAAAAAAAAAAAGATAACTACGTTATGATAAAGACATCATCTTCTACTGAATGAAATTGGAAGCCATTGAAGGATTTAGAATAGGGGACTGATAGAATCTGACAGGATCTGACTTTTGTTTCCAGAAACAAGGTCCCACTGTGTCTTCCAGGCTGGAATGAAGTGGTGTGATCATAGATCACTGGAAACTTGAACTCGTGGGCTCAAGCCATTCTCCTGCCTTGGTCTCCCAAAGCTCTGGGATTATAGGTATGACTCACTATGTCTGGCCAGATCTTACATTTTAATGTAATGATTCTGGATTTTCATTCAAGATAGAGTAAAGTGAGGTAAAGACTGAAGTAAGGAGACTAGTGAAGAGGCTATAGCAAGACATGATGGTGAACGGACACCAGTACCATAGCTGCAGAAGTAATGACAAGAATTTCATAACACTCATTCTTGTATATGACATACACACAAATGTCTCGAAGATGACTTACAGAGGTTTCCTTTGAGGAAATGAAGAAACATAGTTGCCATTTACTAAAATATGTAGAATATCAAAGGCAATAATTTTCTGGCATTTTGAAATGAAAATCAGGAGTTGGTGACAATCCTGCTAATATTTAGATGTTTACAATTTCATAACATAGTCTCTATTAACCATACTACAAGTCATGTGGTATTGAATATAACTTTCTATTATCCTTAAGAAGCTTCAAAGCACTCACATTTTATAACCATTAAATTTTTACTTGAAGTGTTTTTGGAACAAATTTCTTATTGTTTTTGTTTTTCTGCTTTTCACATGGAACTCAAAAAACGGACTTTTAACCTTGGTAGTAATCGTAGTGTCTCTTGAATTCGAAGTGATATGAAACACCCACACTTCATTTGCATTTGTTTACTACCATTACTTTGCAATTTTTAATTTCATAAAGTGTCTCAGGACTTCCCATAAAGGTACACATATAAAAATAATAATCTCATGTAACCACACCATGCAGAAATAACTGTTGTCTTCATTTATATTCTTTCTTATCACTCCACAATTCATTCAAAACTCATACTTGTTTATATATTGTGAGAGTGTTATATACCAGGAACTGTAGTAAGTACTTTACATGGATTGGCTAGTTTAAGTCATATAACAGCTTTTATCAGTCATGTTATCACTTAGTTTAAACAAACCACATAGTTTAAACACTAAAAAACCCCAATGTATTGAAGAGTATCAACTTAAAGATTTCGCAGAAATTGCAAATCATGCTGGGGCGCTGTACAGGTGGACAATATCCAAGATTGCAGCATATATTTGATATGATAGAAACATCACATTTGCTTCTGTGAGTCACAGACAATGCATGTGATACCGCCAATTCTCCTAGCAATGGGCACTGGATGTTACCTCTGAAGTATTTGGATCTGCTTTTCATGGATACCCATACATGATAAATTTTCCTCAGATAGAGTAAGTATCAGAATTATAGGAAACCAAAAATACTATTGGAATGGTCCATGTCTTAAACTGCCCAATACCAGTATATTAATTTTTATATGCTTAAACCTTCAAATAACAAAAGGGCAAGTAATAGAGACTCACATAATAAAACCAACCCTTGATAAACAAGCAAATAGAAAAGCAAGACTAATTTATTTTCTCTCCAAAGGAGGTTCATCAATATTATTATAACTTTTGTGTTGAACTACAGCTCTCATCAACAGGTGATTATGATTCCTGTATAATTTCATTACAATTTATTTCAATGGACTAAATTGGGAAGGTCACCACCATCAGTGAACCCTTTTTTAAAAACTTACTAAGGAAAAGAGAGAGGAGAAACACACACACACACACACACACACACACACACACACACACACACAATGGTTAGCATAGCCAATCATATACGAGACCCTGCACAGAATGCATGCTGGCAAGGGTGAAGGCAGTTACCTCCAGTATTCAAAAGCATCAGAAACACATATTTATTAGCTTATTAAACAGAAATACCAAAATATATAATAAGCACTACAGAGGAGTGGGTTATATTTCTAGCTCTGAAATCTAGGATCCATCACTTACATGTTCTGTGTGCTTAGGAAAGTTGCTTAACCTCACTAGCCTTCCGTTTCTTCCTTTCTAAAATAGAGATATCATTAAACAACATGAAATAATGCACGTGTGTCCTATTCAAATGTAACTTGTTTATCAATTAAATTACACTATGGATGCATCTGATTATCTAACTGGTCCTGAAGAGGACCTTGTTTGTCTGATCTTGCTAGTAAATCAGTAACTCAATAGTGGCAGTAGCCAAATTAGCAAAAATGAGGTGAAGTTTCAACAGCAGAGGTTGCGATATTCTACATGTTGTATGTAACTCAGGATTTTTTCAGCAAAATAATTGTTATGGCTATAAAAAATAAGAAAACAAATTTAAAAATAGTTTTCCAGTAGAAACATGCAAAGATACACTTCATATAATATTTGTTTTGCTTTTGTATTGTTTATAATAGAGAACTTGTGGGAAAGGGCACACATTGATATATCAGTAGCATTAGAATAATAATTATGTCTAGCAATTAGCAAACATCTATCATAGTTCAGATACTATACTAAGCACTTTATATACATAATTTCATGTAATCAACAAAGCAATTTTTGAAAGTTGTGAAAGTAAGTATTAGAGCATATAAGTACCTTGCCCTAAAGCACACAATGTAAAATGGCCATTTAACTTCTATATTATCATGCTAAATCAGGCACTTAATAATCAGATAAGTAATATCTACTTTTTGGCATAGTGCATTCCTATAAACTGCAAGACAAATCAAATAATTGTAAAATGAACGGTATTTTCACAAAGAAACAATGCTATTACTGAAAATTGTATTATCAACCAATAATATGACATTGAAAACATCATGTATAATCAAGAATATGTCATAAGAACAAAGAGACTATGAACATAAAATGTGCTAAATCTAATAAATATTAATTAATTATGTATTTGATGAGTAATAATGCTGCTTCTCTTTTTTCAACTTAGAAAGGATCTTAAGGAATATTTTCAATGGCTTTTCTCTCTAAGAGAACTCTCAAGTGGGGGGAAAAAAGCAACTTCAAAGCTTTTTTTCTTTCTTGATAAATGTCCTTTATTTTTGCAGTCATTTGGAAATACTCCATTGACTATTATGCTTTAAGTTGCTATGATAGCATCTAATATCAGAGAAAAAGAGAGAAAAAAAGCTTTGAATGTAGTAATTTAGAAGACTTAAATTCTAGCTTTATCTCTGCTGTAAATTACCTATAATGCCCAAGCTGTAGTGCTTCTCTTCCTTTCTCCATCTCAATGAAGACACTGGATTTGGTGAACTCTAAAGGCTCCTTCAGGAATAGAACTTTCTATAAACTGGTATAGAATACCCAGTCCTTGGATACTGATCTAAGTTGTTGGAGAGAAGATGTTTTCTCAATCTGGTTCTGTTGACTATTGATTCTTATTTATCTGTTCTTACCCCATGATTAAAATACAAAGAGAATCTCTTCCAAGTTGTATGTCTTGCTTTGGTCATAACTAGTGTTTACAGACACATAGTACAAGTTGTCGTAGTAAAATAAGAAGGAATCTAGAAGTTTTGAATTCAAATCCTGTTTCTTCATTTACTGAATGACCTTCAACTAAGTCCCTTAACCTCCCTAAATCTACAGTTTCCCATTAATATAACAAAGGGGCTAGTTCTTTTCTTACAGGGTAATTATAAAGATTAGGTGAAATAATGTAAGAAGACATCTTGTATATATCTATTTTCTTATAGTTTTAGGCTGATGCAGAATGTAAAACCCAAGGTTATCTTGATAATTCGTTAGAAAGCCACAAAGGAGTTTAGAAGTAAGGTAAAAATGCTAATTAGCTGCCAACTGATTTTGAAGTGATCAACATAACAAGGCCTAAATAGACTCTACTGCTATTATCAGTGCCTGTTATTCACTCAGAGTATGTGAGCAAACTATGCACCTGCAAAGGATTACACAGATGCCTAGTGCAGTGAAGCCCTGTACTGAATGATCAAATAAGCTCCCAGGGAAGCTTTTAAAAATTACCAGTTTCTAGAGCTGGTCCCTGAATATTATGATTCAATAGGTGAAGTGTGGTGGCTAGGAGTTTGCATGTTAAAGAATCTTCCTAGAATATTAATGAACAGCCAAGACTAAGAACACTTGAACTGATCAGATTCCTCATTTTACAAGTTAGGAATATCTGGCAGAGGGAAGAAGGCTGAGATCACAAAGTAGGAACTTGAAAAAAGTTCTCCTGATACTTAATCCTTTGTTCTTTCCATAACATCATATGGCAAAAGACAGATAGTAGACTCAGTGGTATGTCCTGCAAGCCAGGACCACTGTAGGTGGTAATCCTGGCTGTCTATGCTGAAGACAAGTCTATGTTCTTATGCAAATAATGCAAGCCAAGGAGTGGTGGTGCCATTTGTCAGAGACAACCTTCTACAATATCATATTACCAGGTTGTAAATAGTGTAAACTCACTTGAGGTAGGCTGCCACATCAAAATGGAACACAATGACAAGGGAGAACCTAGATGTAAAATTAAAAGGGTCAGAAACTGCTCAAAAGTCAGAGGAAGAGATAAGAAGTGGAAGCCTGGAGGCATTTTCTGATATTGCCTTGGTATGCAGGAATGTTGCGTAGGTACACACATGGAAAATGTAGTTTGTTGCCTCCATCCCCCTGTCACCTATATCTGGCATTTCTCCCCATGTTATCCCTTCCCAATCTCCCCATGTCCCCCGCTGTCCCTCCCCTGTCCCCCTCAACAGACCCCTGTGTGTGATGCTCCCCTTTCTGTGTCCATATGTTCTCATTGTTCAACACCTGCCTATGAGTGAGAACATGCAGTGTTTGATTTTTCTGTTCTTGTGTCAGTTGCTGGAAACCATCTTGCTGAGAATGATGGTTTCCAGATTCATCCATGTCCCTACAAAGGAAACAAACTCATCATTTTTTTTGGCTGCATAGTATTCCATGATGTATATGTGCCACATTTTCCTTGTCCAGTCTATCATTGATGGGCATTTGGTCTGTTTCCAGGTCTTTGCTATTGTAAAAAGTGCTGCAATGAACATTCGTGTGCATGTGTCCTTATAATAGAACGATTTATAATTCTTTGGGTATATACCCAGTAATGGGATTGCTGGGTCAAATGGAATTTCTATTTCTAGGTCCTTGAGGAATCGCCACACTGTCTTCCACAATGGTTGAACTAAGGTACACTCCCACCAACAGTGTAAAAGTGTTCCTATTTCTCCATATCCTCTCCAGCATCTGTTGTCTTGAGACTTTTTAATGATCACCATTCTAAATGGCTTGAGATGGTATCTAAATGTAATTTTGATTTGCATTTCTCTAATAACCAGTGATAACAAGCATTTTTTCATTTGTTTGTTGGCCTCACATATGTCTTCTTGCCTTGGTATTTGTGATTCTGTTTTTAGGCACAGCAAAGGAAACAAGAATGACTTGATGGTCAAGCTTCTGTAAGAAAAAGATCAGCTGGCTTCCCCAGTTGTTTTTGAAGCCAAAAAAGTGATAGGTTTATGTGTATAGCAACTAAGATATTGTAAAGTTCATTAGCAGTAAGTTTATGTCCTGATCAAGTATATTTACCAAATAAGTAGAATATGAATATTAAGATACAGTATTAACTAAGTCATTAAAACTCATGATTTGAGAGAAAATAGATCTGCAGTTGGAGGCAAGAAAAGTTTAGTTCACAGAAAAATCTTTCTTTCCAATTTTTAGTTCTGGCTAAAATCCTTCTGGGGTGTGGCTTTTTGTTTCTAACTTTAAAAAGCCCCCATACACAATCAGTTGTACTATTTTATTCATTTTGAAATGTTTGACAGTGGAAGGATGGGGAATTGAAAATCTTTGATTGTAATCCCAATTTTGCCATGGACTAATGTCATGACCTTGCAGAAGTTCCTTTTCCCCAGACTGGTCCCCATTGTACTCACTGGAAAGACATGATCTCAAACGGCTCTTCAACTCTAAGGGTCATGGAAAGCACAGGTTTGGGCAGAGATAAAAATAAGATAATCATGGTGCATCTGGGAGGTGTAGGATGGAACTGAATCTGATCCTAATGCATCTGTGGGGATCAGGACTAAAATAAATAATGTATGCTGTTGTTTCTTTTTATCTTTTTTTCTTTTTCTCCTAATGCCTTTCTCCATTTATCCCTGCTTTTTTAATATTATGTCTCCTAACTCTAGCTTTAACCCCTGAAATATATTAGGATTTTGCTAAATTTTAAGCAAAGAGATGTAAAAAATTGTTAAGGCTTAAAATGAATTTCAAAACTCAGTGATTACATATCCTCTGCTTCCTACTGGAGGAGAAATAATGTTTCAGTGCAGTGGAGGGCAGGAGAATGAAAAACAATGTGTTTTCTTAAAATTTCTAGGAAAATGTCAGAGCACTCATAGGGAGACAAAAAAAATAAATTAGTAACCCTGATAATCCTTCTAGAGCACTTCTTGTTCTATTATGAAAGGCATTGTGAACCTTCACCCACAGAAACATTTCAAGCACAACTGAATGCATTTGTAATTTTTGAATCCTGTATTTGAAGAACTATTGAAAGCCAGAGTACCAAGTCTAAGGAAAATGCTTTTTATCAACCTCCTATCATATATAATACTGTGGTAGTTATATAACCTGAAACCTGCTGTTTTTAATGTAGTATTCTGAAGCAATTGTTTGGGGAACAAATACTCACTGTATGGTACAATGGAAAAAGCAGCAGAAATTCTGAAATCAGAACAAACTGGACTGCAATCTCTCTCCCACTTCATAGCTCTACCAATTTTGGAAAATCACTAAGTCCCTACTTTTCTTACCTGGTTCTTGTGGAGGTATAGTATAATATGTGTAAAGGCACTTTATGAACAATACAGGTTACAAGAGAAAGGGAAAGTGTTATCAGCCAACCAGCACCTCAAATTTGCTTTCATTGGGTGGCAACATCTCTAATGTGAAATTGATATTATCTATTTATGATTACGAAGATTATAATGGAGGTGATCCTTTCGAAGTATCCCCAGTGCAGGTTTGGCACAGACTAGTTACTCAATACATGTATATTATTCTAGACCTTTTTATTTTTTTGCTTTCAAAAGGTTAACTTATGGGTATAATGTTTAATTATCATATCATCAAACTTGAGTTGTTATTCAGAAAAATTTTGTACTTAGCAAATTATCAGTAATAGGTAATGCTTATGAATGTATGACAACAGCTGGCCCAACTTCTTCAGCACGAAGTCTCTAATAATTCAAGCCTCTAGCTTGTGCTGTGTATTTTTCTTCATTTGCACTGCAAAGATTTTTTTCTGTTAAATCCTTGTTATTTGGCCTTGCATCATTTCAGTAAAATATAATTTGGCTACATCAAATTGATTAGGCAAGCTGTGATGTGGGAAAAGTCAAAATTTATCTTCCCTCAAGCTACTTTCAGACCGTACCTTAAGCTGGGCATTTAAAAGTGGTGCCAGATAAATTTGGCAGCCGTTTCTTTGCAGAGACATTCTTAGTTGAAGCTTTTGGTCTCTTCTTTACTCACGGGTTGGTTCCTCTTGCCCTGCTTGTAGAATGGGGTTTGAGCATTGAGGATCCTCAGCTTTTCTGTTTTACAGCCATAGAGACTTGGCTGCTGCAGCTGGCTATCAAGCAGTGCTTTTCACACGCCTTTTTAAATCACTTTTTTCCTATGAGAAAATTGCTTTTGACATTCATTTTTAGGTTACATGTCATTTTACAAGAGTATATCTCTCACAAAAGCTGTGGAAAACCAGTAAGAAATATATTAGTGCTAAGAAGATCAGTCTGGCAACTACCTTATCCGCTTTAAGTCAGTGTGAAATACTTCTAATAATTTATTCCTAAACAATCACTTGATGTAATATTTAAATCTAAATACTAAAATCTTCTGTGGTTTATGATCTGTATTAGTTCAGTGCTACAGAGATAAAATGTTTGATATCTGTACCTGAATTTGATCTATACTAAGTCACATGAGAAATTGAAGGGGACATTAGAAACTTGTTAATTTTAATTTATTCTGAGAATGATTATTGTATTTATTTCTCAGAATTGATTGTTTAAATGAATTAACTGATTGTACTCTTTTTTTTT
>NW_016107808.1:557127-566430 GCF_001604975.1 Cebus imitator | reverse complement strand
TGTACTCAAATTCTTTAAACAAAGAAACAATGTTCAGTTAGAATAGCACCAGTTGACAGAGTCATTTGTCCAGCAGCTTACAAGTATCATCAAAATGGCTATCACACATAGAAAAGGCAGTAAAGGAGTGATATGCACTGGGAGCCCCTTGTGTAGGTCAGGAACTATGTTAATTATTATATCTTATTTCATTTAATTCTTGCAATAATATTAAAAGGTAAGTATTATCCTAATTTTCAAAGGAGGCATTGGAAGCAGAGAGCTTGAGTAACTTCTGCAACACTCTAGAGTCGGGATTTATACTTAAGTCAAAGTCCAGTCTGCAGGAATGGGCCACAACACCAAGCTCCTCAATGACTTGTTTTGCTCTTGTCCTCTCTTTTGTGCACTTACATCTTTATCACTAGGTTCAAAACTAAAATACAGTATTAGTGCTTACTTTATCCAGTTTTATCTTTTCAAGTTAATACCAGACACAGAGCAATTTAGGTTCCCTATCTCCCTTTGAAAAATATACAATTCAGTAAATATACATGTGCATGTGTCTTTATAATAGAATGATTTACATTCCTTTGGGCATACACCCAGTAATGGGATTGCTAGGTCAAATGATATTTGACATGGCCTTTCTCTCTGGCTGCCTTTAACAATTTTTCTTTCATTTTGACCTTGGAGAATCTGGTGATTATGTGTCTTGGTGATGAGCTTTTTTAGAGTATCTTACTTGGGTTCTCTGCATTTCCTAAATTTGATTGTTGGCCTCTCTAGCTAGGTTGGAAAAGGTTTCATGGATTATATTCTGAAATACGTTTTCTAAGTTGATTCCCTTCTCCCCATCTATTTCAGGTACTCCAGTGATATATTCAGTCTCTTTCCATAATCACATATTTCTCAGAGATTTTGCTCATTCCTTTTCACAATTTATTCTCTATTCTTTTCTGCCTGTCTTATTTCAGAAATAAAGTCTTTGAGGTCTGAGATTCATTCCTCTGCTTTGTCTATTCTGCTATTACTACTTGTGATTTCATAGTGAAATTCTTGTAGTGTGTTTTTCAGTCCTGTTAAGTCAATTACATTCTTCCCTATACTGGCTATTTTGTCTGTTGGCTTCTGCAATGTTCCTTTTTAAAATTATTCCAACAAATATTTATTTAAAGTTTCCAAAGTATTACCAAGACACTGTGCTAGGCTACAGGTGGAAAATGCAATGAAAAAGCAGGCATAGTCCTTGTCCTCAGGGAGCTTCCATCTGACTGGGGAAACAATAAGTAGGCAAATAAATAAAAATAAAAGTAGTGTCTTAATAGATAGCTAAGTCAATTCTTTAGGAAGAAATCATATTCTTCTTTAATTTTCTTTGTAATAAGATATGTATTTATTTAAATTTCAATAGTTTTGAAGGAACATGTGGTGTTTCAGAAAGGTAGTCTTCAAGCTCTGAGGTTTTTTCCTCCACTTGGTCTATTGTGCTATTACTACTTGTGATTTCATTATAAAAGCTTGTGTGTTTTTCAGCTCTATCAGGTCAGTTACATTCTTCTCTATCCTGGCTGTTTTGTCTATCAGCTCCTGCAATATTTTATCGTAAGTTTTGTCTTCCTTGCATTGGGTTACAACATACTGTTTTAACTCAGAGAACCTCATTTCTCTCTATATTCTGAATTCTACTTCTGTCATTTCAGCCATCTCAACCTCAGCATGTTAAAAATACTTTCCTTAATCCAATTTTCATGTAATTGTAATATTTGTTTATGGTTGTTAATGCTCATTCATGAGTTTTGCAATTTGCATTGCTGAAATTCTTATTATGCAGTCTAAACTAGGTATCTCTTTGTGTATTAAATTTGACTTAGGTATTAAGCTTAAAATCCATATCCCATCCATTCAAAACTAAAACAGTTCACTAATGTATTCTCTTTGTACTTTAATGGTTTAACATGTAAATTAACTTTAATAACTTTTCATCAGATTATATGAATTGATGTGTAATCATTGTGAAAAATTCACACAACACAGAAAATTGTAATTAAGAAAGTAAAAGAAGCCCAAAATAGTAGCATTAAAAACTTTTAATGTGTTTAAAATGTCTTTTCAGATGTGTCCTTAGTCATATATATGCCATGTCTGAGGATGTAGGTGTGTATGTTGTTCTATATGCTCCATGCACTTTGATATTCTCACTCCAAAATATGTTGTGATGCCTTTTTGTGTCAATTAATACAAATATTTCTCATTCCCACAATGGTTACATGATGCAGCATTTTATGGACTTGTTAAAATACATTTCATTAACCATCTGTTTCCAGTTTCTTATTATTTAGACAGTTACTTGATAAAACCATTTGTGTGCATATGTGTGTACACACACCCTTACCTAATTGTCAGATTATTCCATTATTATATATTTTGAAACATTGAATTTTTGGCCTAAAAATATTGCAATTTAAAATTGTTTTATATACATTTATA
The DNA here is from genome assembly GCF_001604975.1 of Cebus imitator. NCBI lineage: Eukaryota > Metazoa > Chordata > Mammalia > Primates > Cebidae > Cebus > Cebus imitator. The sequence goes on along the minus strand of NW_016107808.1, from coordinate 563,961 downwards.
AAAGATTGCTATAACTATTGAGAAATGTTTACTTTTAACATCTGTTTAATCTCTACAAATTTGATACTTAAAAACTTTAATTAAAAATATATTTGAATGTCAGAGAAGTTAGCACACATACACCCAAGTATATCATTTTATTAAATTCTCAATTTAATTTTCCAAGAATACAAAGTTTTTACTTGAAGTGAAATGGCAACACAAGGTAAGAACAGATGTAACATATTTTGATGTAGTTTTTTTGTTTTTTTTTTTGTTTTTTTGCTCCATGCAGTTGCAGTTATACTTTCCGGACAAATTTGTATCTTGCTTGATTTGTGAAGTTCTACTCTTTTATACTCAGTGCTAGTAATTTTATTCCAAAAGAACAGTTAAAAACAGTATCTCCTAGACCATTTCAGGGCATGTGTGTATGGTTTTAAAACCAAAATTAGTATCAGAAAAGCTACATTCTCGTTCAGATGGTGATAAGGAAAGGATTGAAAAATTTGAATGAATCAAATTTTTATAGGATCCTGATATCATTAAACAGTATCTGCCTCTGTATTTCTGGTATTTCTAGAAAAAAATAAACAAAGTATCCCATGAAAGAAACAAAAATATGAGAAAAATTATGAAATTGTAGAGAGAACACTGATATCTACAAAAGTTGTCATCCCAGCAAATATGGTTGTACAAAACCACATGCTATGCCTCTAAGAACTTCATTGCTGCAGTAGTATAAAATATAAGCCAAAAAGCTTTAGGAAATGAGGATTAGAAAAGCTTATACTCTATTTTAAAGGTTTTGAATGTATTCAATAGGTAATAAAAAACCATTAAATAATTTTAACCAATGAAGTAATACAGGCATATTTGAGTGTCAAATAATTCTGATATTTTTGTGCAGACTGGATTAGAGAAGGACTCACATAAAGAAAGAGGAGACAGTGAAGAGACTGTTGAAATAACACTGGCAAATTTAACGGTTGAATGAAGAAGATAAACTTTTAAGAGGCAAATTTATAGCACTTTGTAAAAGATGTTATAAATAAAGAAGGGAAAAAGTGTCAAAGATTACTGGTTCATATGTTAAATAGGAAACATTTGATTTAATATAAGTTTTACTTTTATCAAGAATATATTATAAAGTGATAAGTGCAAAGTATTGAAGATATGTGTAAACAGTGATTATTATCATTCAAAATCAAATTTAAGATAGACAAGGAGGGAAGGAAACATATCAAATACATGATAGTCAGAAGATAATAATATATAGGGTGGGAGCAAAGGATGTTGAAATTGTACTTCTAGAGGAATTGAGCCAGAAAGATAGGAAATGATGATCAGAGTGGGTTGCTTGCCATTGAGGTTACCTAGTATTTGGAGTTATTGGTAGTTATTTTCAGATGTGAGTGGGGATGAGTGACTGAAGTGGGATGGAAGGCAACATCATTGGAAGAGAGAAAGTTAAGGAACTGAGAACCCCTGGTGTTGAGAGAATTTTTCATATGAATGTTAAAATCACCAAGGATCAAGACAGGAATAGGGACTACAGAGTGCAGAGCTGCATGGAACATAGTTCTGAATTAGTGAAAATTCTAATAGCATTAAAACTTTAAAAGGCAATCATGGCATTGCTTCTTAGAGATGCCCAGTGTGACCATACAACCTATATCATCACCTTTAAAAATATTCCCAGTCCATGGCCTATAATAAGGGCAAATTCACACATGTACTATTTAATGATATCAATCCCTCATCACAAATGAATAGAATACAGATGAACAACCTGCTCATTATATTCTTATCAAACCACTGAAATATTCTTCACTAGAAACTTTAATTAGGGCCGAGTGACTGGGTTAGTCATTACAGTCATTAGTAAGAAATTTAGTTCAAGACACATGTAGAGTCATGGGCTGGGGCTCCAATTCTGGGTTATCTCCGATTAGTCATGTGTATTTGCTGACAGTTAAGCAGAGAATGCTACTCTGAGAGAGAAGCAGAAGAACGGAGCCACAGCAATGCGGGCACACACACACACACACACACACACACACACACACACACACACAGAAAAATTGTCTGGATTCCAAATTCTCATGCAGTCATGTTATATTTCCTGTTACTATAATCTGTAAAATTCCCATGTAAACTTACCATACTTCTAATATTTAGCTATGCTATTTTAATGAGATTCCTCCTCCATGCAATCATATTTGCTTTATGAGAACAGCTACAATTTACTCATTCATTAAGCATTAAATGAGCACTTAATAAGGGCCTGGACTGTTGGAAGCACTGTGTAAGATAAAAACAAGAGCAAATATGGTTTCTGCCAGTCAGAAAATCAATAGTGGAGAAAAGAAATATAAAATATAATTAAAACACAATGTAATGAGTGCTAAACTAGAGATGGGTGGTGAGTATTATAATCTCAGTAGGCAAAAATTCAATATGTTAGCTTAATCTGAACAATCTGGTATAGTCAGAAGAGTTAGGTCAAATAAGACAAAATTTAAATTTGTCTTGAGCAATAAGCACATATTTGCAAAGTGAAAAAGTGTGAATGTCAAGATGGACAAGTGAAGGTAACTTAGAACAAGAGCCTTGGATAATTCCGAAATTCAAGGGTGTGTTAGACTGTTTTGCCTTGGCCATAAAGGCTATTACTGGAGACTAGGTGATTTACAAAGAAAAAAGGTTTATTCGGCTCAAGGTTCTGCAGGCTGTACAAGCATGGCACCAGCATCTACTCTGGTGAAGCCTCAAGAAGCTTACAATCATGAAGAAAGGCAAAGGGAGAGCAGGTATATTACATGATGAGAAAAGGAGAAAGAGAGTAATGGAGGATATCTCAGACTCTTTTTAACAAATATATCTCACATTCACTCATTACTTCAGGAGGGCATCAAGCTATATGCCAGGGATCTTCTCACATGGCATGACCAAAATACCATCCATTAAGCCCCTCCTCAGACATTTCATGATGAGATTTTGAGGGACAAACATACAAACTATATTAGAGAATAAGGTAAATTGGATGAATTAGCAAAGGAAATGTGAAAGAAAAGGCAAAGGGAAGAAACTAGGATACTGTGATGTTATATAAACATAAGGCAAAGAGTGCTTCAAGGAGGTAGGTGTCAATTACATTGAACATCACTGTGACATTAAGAAATACAGTTTTTGAAGGTTTACATTATATTACTGGTATTGATTTCCTTAGTAACCTTAGTTGGAGAAGTTTCAGTATATCAGTGAGAGCAAAATCTGGCTGAAACGCCTTAGTAGTGTGTGGGAAGTAAGGAATTAGAGTTAATACGGACAATTAATTTTTAAAAATGGTTTTGAAGATCAACAGAGCAGTAGTTGATGAGAGAAGTAAAATCACAGGATAATTTTTTTGAAGATGTAAATATTTGAGTGCATTAAAATGGAGATAAAGATAGTATCATATGTCAGTGGGTACAGAAAGAATTATTAAATGATGTTGTGACAATTAGTAAAAGGTTACAGAAAGAATAATTAAATGATGTTGTCACAATTAGTAAAAGGTTATGCACAGAGATGTTAAGCTTGGATTTAAAATAGCGCAGAAAGAAATAAGCCTTGATGTCAAAAAATGTCCCAAAATACATTATGAAAATCTTGAAGATTTTTCATAGGATTTGGAGAGATTATTATGAAGAAGTTAAAAATAATGTTTCACAGTAACCTTAATGCAAATAAGTATAGTGGCCAAAAATTAATCAAGTGAAAAATAAAAAGTGCAGTGTAATATATAAAGCATATTAGCTATGATTTCTATTTTGCCATTCAAATACGAACACTGGAAAAAGGCTGGAATAAAATAAATTGTTGAGAAGTTATGTGGGTAGTAAGATTATGGGTGATTTTACTTTAAAAAAAAAACCTCAACTTTTTAAATTTAGTAAGCATGTATTATTTTATAATCAGAAAGAAACAAGTATTGTTCTATACTAGAAGAGTTAAGTATGTTATATAGTTTTCTAGGAGACAAAAATAATATGCTTCTACGAATGAGACTTATTTGTCCATTGATTTATTACATCGTTATCAAGGTGGCCACCTCTCCTTTTAAAATTTATCTCCTACCTCACCCACAGTGTATAATCTAAATATTTAATACCTGTTTAACCTTGAACATGAACGATTAGGATTTTCAAAATGTATGTTTAGTGTGTGTGTGCACGTGTGCATTTAGATGATAAAAATGTGTTTCAGGGTCTTTTTTTAACTCAAACAATTTCATACCTACTTTAATTTTTTCAATCCTGCATTCAGAAGCTAATATATTTAGAATAAATTCTAATGAAGACATGGAACCGATTTAATGTTATGTCAATTATTGGTGATTGTATGGGCAAAAATGGATTCCATGTGGCTGACTGGAAATTACTTCTTTTTTTATAAAAAAAAATCTTGAAGGGTTCCAACTTGCTACTATTAATGATATAAGTAAGCTTAATTTATAATTCCAATAAGAGCAAAGAAAGATAAATGTGGACTGGAAAAACTGTGAAAATCATGACACCAAGATATTACCTTCCCATTGTATTCGTAAAGATTTCAGTTTCTTCTTTTTGAAATAATTTTAGGTGAAAATACCCAGTATTAACATTTAAAGCAGTAAACTTTTCTAAAGTTTCTTATTGTCTGCAAGCCTTCAATGGAACTTAGAGCCTCACTGTGAACCCTATCAGGGTCATATGTTGTCTCTAGCACCATCTTGTCACACAGAGAAGTCCTTTAGAACTACTAAAGGCTTGGGATTGGAAACAAATACTGTGTTCTACCTGAAACTGTTAGAGTTTATTGTGAATTACCCATATGTATCTCTGAAATTAAAGATGGTCATCTGTGGTAGATGAGTCTGAAATTAATCAGATCAGAAATCTAATATGGCAGTGTATCTCCCAATGAAGATGATGACAACCCAGGATTTTCTGAATTTATTTGGGTGGGGGGAGAGAGAGAGAGAGAGAGAGAGAGAGAGAGAGCGAGCGAACTCAGGATGGTCTTTCACAAAATGGATTAAGGACAAACTATTTACTTGATTGTGCTGTTTTAGTCAGTCATTTAATAGAAAGATCAGAAAATTTAAATTTAAAAATTAGCACATTCATGAAACATAAACCAAATGAGTTAAGGAAACTGAAAAGCCTACCTACCTAACTTCTCCCTAATATTCTTTAAGACCATGAACGTTCTCACATTTCAAAGAAAAACAAAGAAACAAAACTAGCAAAAGTCAATATAATGTTAGCATTTGAAACCATTAGAAAGGAATAACAAGTCGGGTAAAGATGGCACAAAAAGTGTCCACTTTAACTAACCTCCTATGCCCCAAGCATACAGAAATGACTGATAAACTATCAGAAGGAAAGACAAACCAAAACATAGTGAGGGACTATATTAACTTCCCTTCCCGAGTCCACAAGGGGTGTGGTTTCAAAGGCACGAACTTCCCAGCGCCATGCCTCCATTCACCTCCCCACCCAGGAACCTAAAGTTCTTTATCTATCTTTCCCACTGGTGGGCTAGGCAAAATTCCAGGTGAGCTTCCTTTGTTCAGAAAGCCAGCCAAAAGCCCTGGAAGGAGGGCCTCTGTTGTGGGCCCAATCAACCAATATGGAATCAGAGTCAAAAATCAATCACTCCAGAGGAAGTCTGAAAGAATTCCTCTCATTGGACAAGAACATGAATGGGGCAGGAATAACATCAAAGTTAAAACTCCAAGACACCTTACCTACACTGATTTTCCTCTCTTGGATCCCTTTCCACAACAGCATGGGAGCTCTCTCCTCTCTCTTTCTCTCTTTGCCTAATAAATAACTCTCTGCAAAACTCTTTGGGTCCGATATTTACTTGACCAGTAAGTAAGCTCACCACCACCAGGGCCTCTTCCCCATTCCTGGGGCCAGGGAGCCCAACAACCTCGGGCACATCAAATGGCAGGGGTGGGGGAGCTGAGCCCAGTCCAGTCGGCAACGTGGTTACAATAGCAAGTTCAAAAGCAATACATTTCAAACAGATGAAGAAACATTCCATGCTCATGGTTAGGAAGAATCAATATTGTGAAAATGGACATACTGCCCAAAGTTATTAATAGATTCAATGCTATCCCCATCAAGCTACAAATGACCTTCTTCACAGAACTGGAAAAAACCACCTTAAACTTCATAAGGAACCAAAAGAGTCAGCATAGCCAAGACAATCCTAAGCAAAAAACAAAAAGTCAGAGGCATCATGCTACCTGATTTCAAAATACACTACAGGCTACAGTAATCAAAACAGCATGGCACTGGTACCAAAACAGAGATATAGACCAATGAAACAGAAGAGAGGTCTTGGAGGCAACACCACACATGTACAACCATCTGATCTTTGACAAACCTGACAAAAACATGCAATAGGGAAAGGATTCCCTGTTTAATAAATGGTGTTGGGAAAGCTGGCTAGCCATGTGCAGAAAGCAGAAACTGGACCCCTTCCTGACACCATACACTAAAATTAACTCCAGATGGATTAAAGACTTAAGCATAAGACCTAACACCATAAAAGCCCTAGAAGAAAACCTAGGCACCACCATTCAGGACATAGGCATAGGCAAAGACTTCGTGACTAAAACACCAAAAGCATTGGCAACAAAAGCCAAAATAGACAAATGGGACCTAATTAAACTCCAGAGCTTCTGTACAGCAAAAGAAATCATCATTCGAGTGAACCGGCAACCAACAGAATGGGAAAAAAATTTTGCAATCTACCCATCTGACAAAGGGCTAATATCCAGAATCTACAAAGAACTAAAACATATTTACAAGAAAA
>NW_016107808.1:546692-557112 GCF_001604975.1 Cebus imitator | reverse complement strand
AAAAAAAAAACAAGCTCAACCAAAATTGGGCAAAGGATATAAACAGACACTTATCAAAAGAAAACATATATGAGGCCAACAAACATATGAAAAAATGCTCATCTCCACTGGTCATTAGAGAAATGCAAATCAAAACCACATTGAGATACCACCTCATGCCAGTTAGAATTGCGTTCATTAAAAAATCTGGAGGCAACAGATGCTGGAAAGGATGTGACAAAATAGGAACACTTTTACACTGTTGGTGGGAGTGTATATTAGTTCAACCATTGTGGAAGACAGTGTGGTGATTCCTCAAGGATCTAGAAATAGAAATTCCATTTGACCCAGCAATCTCATTACTGGGTATATACCAAAAGGGTTATAAATAGTTCTATTATAAAGACACATGCACACGTATGTTCATAGCAGCACTGTTTACAACAGCAAAGACGTGGAACCAACCCAAATGCCCATTGATGACAGACTGAAAAAGGAAAATGTGGCACATATACACCATGGAATACTATACAGCCATGAAAAATGATGAGTTCATGTCCTTTGTAGGGACATGGATGAATCTGGAAACCATCATTCTCAGCAAACTGACACAAGAACAGAAAATCAAACACAGCATGTTCTTACTCATGGGCAGGTACTGAACAATGAGAACACAGGGACACAGGGAGGGGAGCATCACACACTGGGGTCTGTTGAGGGGAAAGGGAGGGACAGTGGGGGCTGGGGAGGTTGGGGAGGGATAACATGGGGAGAAATACGAGATGTAGGTGATGGGGAGATGGAGGCAGCAAACCACATTGCCATGTGTGTACCTATGCAACAATCCTGCATGATCCTGCAACAATCCTGCACATGGACCCCAGAACCTAAAGTACCATTTAAAAAAAGCTTTTTTCTATGAATAAAAAAGACAACAGAAAAACACAATGTTAAACTGGGCTGAAGGTGCAGCTGCACTAGGCTGTCTGTAAGTGGACAGATGGAACCAGAACTTGTGCTCCTGTATAGTATTAGGAACTTAGAATCTTTTATAAAGACAGGTTACCAAAGCAAAGTTTATTGCCAGAAATCAGACCCTGAATTATCACTTCCTATCTTCTTTAGCTGGGAAAATATTTGGGACTATGAAACTTTAAGGAGCTCAAGAAATAGGAAATTGAAAACATAAAGCTAAGATCTATGATCAGAAAAGATCTTGTTATCTACCTGACGGCTCTGCGATTTTCTCGTTTATGATTAACGAATGGCATCATAAGAGAAACTAGAGTCTGCATGGCACTTAAGGGTTTTGGTGGATAAAATTATACAAACAAGCAAAGGGAATTTATTCAAGATAAATTTTCTGGTTTTGTGTGTGAATGTGCGTGTGTAAGAGAGAGCTAAAGAGAGAGGAAGAAAATTAGAAAGAAAAAATTCTCCCATTAAAGATAAGCCTGCACATAAAAATTCTAGACCAGAATAAGAAACAGCATGCTAAAAAAGGCAAACAAAATTATCAGTATTGCCAGTATATATTTATTACAAATTAAATCAATTTAAAGAAACAATATGTAAAGTCTGTGAAACTTATATGTTTAAACAAAAGAAAATTACAAATCAATATCCACAATGTCATTTTTCTGCCATTTATCTACATAGGTCAATAATACTCTTTTGAAGAACAAAGTATGGGGCTTGTCCTATTTTGATAAATCATCATTTATCAAAACATGGCAATTAAGACAGAGCGGTATTGCTGAAATGATCACAAATGGACAAGTAGAACAGGATAGACAGCTTAGAAACTGGTCTACTTACATATGAAAACTGAAAATATAAAATACATGGCAATTCATATATGTGGCAGAAAGAATAAATGATACTGGAAAATTGGTTATTCATGTGGAAAAAATATAATTAGATTGTGCATCATAGCAGGTCAAAACTAAATCCAGGTGGATGAAAGAACTGAATATGAAAACCAGCACTGCAACACTTTTAGAATACCATATAGAAAACTAGCTCAATGACTAAAAGATGGGAAATTATGCATTACAAATTATGGAAACATGACAATATAAAGAAAATAATTCTATCACTGGCTTAGGTTGTAATAAAAAAAATATTTGGTAACATTGCCATAAACAAAGTGGAATGACAAGTAGAAGTTTGGGAAATTTTATTTGAAAAAATGAATAGCTTTTAAAAGATTAATATATTGATTTGGTAAATAGGTAGCAACAAAAGTAATGGTTACTTTATAGTATACCCATAAAGTGGGAAACTCTGCAGCTGTGTAAATAATGAAACGGTTCCATATTTTTGGTAAGAGTATATATATATATGAAACGTTATTAAAATATCAGGCAAGATTTAGAACAGAGTGTATAGTATGCTACCTTTAAATATGTACATTTGAAAAGCACATACATTTTCTATACTCAATAGACCACAAGATGCAACAGCAAAAATATTCTTAGGAAAGGAATTTGGCTAAAAAATAAAAAGTAGGACAATAGCAGGGGATAGAAATGGGATACTTCATACACTGCCAATGTAAACGTAAATTGACATAAATAAGGAGCAATTTCATATTTTATTTCAATATTCATAATTAAGTTGAATATGTGCATGCTGTTTGATGCATCAGTTTCACTCTAAGGTATACATCTGGAAGAGTGATTTACTGAGTGAGCTGGGGACCCTTGGAGGGGTCCTTAAGATGCTTGTAGAGGGTCAGGAAAGGAAAAGTATATTTATATTATTACTAAGATATTATTTGCCTTTTCACCATATGACTTGTGTACTGATGGAGTAAAATCAATGGTGGGTATAACTGATAGCATATTAACATGAATCAAGATGGGGTAACAAAATGTACTAGTAAACATCTTATTTTTCATAATCATATTCACAGTGGAAAATAAAAGAAACAAGCAAGTTTTAGTTAACAGTGTCTTTAATAAAACAGAAAAATTTAGTAAAAGCACTAAATCTTAAACCTGGAGAATGTATCTTTAAAAATTATTATTGGTGACAAAATGGGAGGTACACGCAAAGTACTTCTACTTTATACCAAAGTAATAGTATCTTAAGGAAATGCACTTCTGTGATTGAGTTCCAAATGGAACTAGCTGCCTTTATTCATGGACTGCCATTTTAATTGAAAGAATAAATGACAAACTGTTGTTTTCCTCTTGCTAGTTTTTCCTTCTATTTTTAGTTGACATATAATACTTGTACATATTTATGAGATACTGAGTGGTATTTTGATACATGTATACAATGTGTAATGATCAAATCAGGGTAAGTAACATTTTCATCACTTTAAACATTTCTAATTTCTTTGTGATGGGATATTTAAAATCCTCTTTTCCAGCTTTTTGAAAATACACAATAAATTATTGTTAACCATATTGACACTACAGTGCTATAGAGCACTAGAAATTATTCCTCCTATCTAGCTGTAATTTTGTATATGTTAACCAATCTCTCCTCTATTCCTCCTCCTCACTATCCTCTGAGTCCCTAATAACCACTATTCTATTCTCTATTTTTATGAACTCAGCTGTTTTTCAACTCCAACATGTGAGTAAGAACATGTGCTATTTGTCTTTCTGTGTCTGTCTCACTTCACTTAGTGCAGTGTCTTCCAGATTTATCCATGTGGTTGCAAATAACAGGATTTTGTTCATTTTTATGCCCAAATAGTATTTCATTATGTATACATACTAAATTTTCATTATGCATTAATCTGTTGATGGATATTGCGTATCTTGGCTATTGTAAATAGTGTTTCAATATACATGGAGGTGTGGGTATCCCTCTGATATATGGATTTTGTTTTGATAAATACCCAATAGTAGAATTGCTGGATCTTGTGGTAGTTTTATTTATAGTTTTTTGAGAAACCTCCATACTGTTTTCAATAATGACTTAATAATTTACATTCCCACCAACAGTATACGAGGGTTACCTTTTTTCCACATATTCACCAGCCTTTGTGTTTCTTTTTTCTTTTGTCTTTTTGATAATAGTAATTTTAACTGGGATGAGATGATATCTCATTGTGGTTTTAATTTACATTCACTAATGATTAGTGCTGCGTACATTTTTTTTTCATATACTTTAGGCTATTTGTATTTTTTTGAAAAATATCTATTCAGATTCTTTGCCCATTTTGTAATCAGAATTTTGCTTTGTTATGTTGCGGGTATTTTGGTTTTTGTGTGTGTATGTTTGTTTTACTTTTGAGTTCCTTGTATACCTTGAATATCAGTTCCTTGCTGGATATATAGTTTGTAAAAATAGTCTTCCATTCTTCAGACTGTTTCTTTACTCCATTGATTGTTTCTTTTGCTGTGCAGAAGCTTTTTAGCTTAATGTAGCCTCATTTGTCTATTTTTGTTTTTGTTGCCCATGCTTTTGAAGTCTTAGCTATAGAATCTTTGCCTACAACAATGGTTTTCTAATTTCATTTCTCATCACTATTTTCCTTGGATGGTTAGCATCAGCCTCTCTTAATTATGTTCAGTATTCTAGGTGCATGATATTCACGTGTCTTGGCCTAGAAAAGTTGTTCTTAAACTATAATCTATGATCTATAGAACAGCCACATCAGTATCACCACCACCAGGGAGCTCATAAGAAATGAAAATTATTAGGCTTCGCCCCTAAACTATTGAATTGGAAATTATGGGAGTGGGTTCTGGCACATGTTCTTTATGAAAAGCAGCAGATGATTCTGTTTCACGATCAAGTTTCAGAACTGCCAGCCTGGATATCTCCCTTTTTCCAGGGACCTCAAGATTTTGCTTGAAGAATTTACAAGAAATTTTTAAGACTCATGATAGAACTTACCTCTTACTCTCTAAGAAAGCTCCTTGCATTAACGTTCCATTTTACTTGTTCATCTCTCCCTTTAGACTATGATGGTTTGGAAAGCATAGAAGTGTCTTCATAGGTTTTGCATTCCCAAAATAAAGCATAGTAACTTAATGTGTCATATGTGGTTCAATAAATTATGAAGAAATAAGAGAATGATAGGTAGTATGAGAAAATATTTTCTTAACTTTGGGCACTATTAGGGAGAGAATCATGTATAGGAAAGTGTCTTCACATGCCACTTATGGGTAAAAAGTGATATCCTGAGGGCATGAATTAGAATGCAAGGGAAAAACACAGTTATATTGCCCTGCATAAGAGGAGAACAAGAATATCTGAAGTTGGATAAATCAAAGCAGAGTTAAACAAGAGAGAGAGATTAGCCAATATGACAGAAAGAAAAAGAATTTTAGAGAAAAGTGTTGAGTGAGAAAAGTCCAGTGAGGCTTTTAGGAATAGATATGTACAATGTTCATGTCTAGGTTTGTGATACTGCAATAAGAGATGTCCTCTGTCATCAACTATACATTAAAATATAAAGAAGCCGAACAGCTTGTGTGGCCATGTTGATGAGATTACTATGACACAGCAGTACAAGAAACTGTGCTGCCCTGCAGTAACCTCTCTATGATGTCTCTAGAGGTAACTGACTTGTCAGGAAGAAGATGGTTGTCCAGAAGTCCCAGGCAGTGAACCCGAGGAAGGTGCAAGAAGCTGCTTCCACCTGAAAATAATTCAATCAGAGATATATCTTTTTTTCTTGTTATTGTCATTGTTGCTGCCGCTGCATCCCTCAAATATACTAGATGGAGCCTACCTTAGTAGGTGGAGGATGGGTAATACCAGTGTTACATATTTGGTAACTTTAAATTATATTCACAAATTCTTTGATATGCTTCCTTTCAAGAAGGGAAGCTGAACTCATTTTCAGTATGGGCTAGACTTAGTGACTTGATCCAGTGATGAGAATATGGCAGAATTGATGAGATATCACTTCCAATGGGTACAGAAAGACTGTGACTTCCTTTTTGGTGTTCTCCAGCATCCTCCCACAATCAACTCTCTTCCTTTGCCCTCTATGCAGTATCCAGTGAGGAATTGAGGCCACATAAGTGGTCTTAGAAATGAATCCCTTAACCCCAGTGAAGCCTTCAGATGATTGAATCACTGACCAGCAGCTTGACTTGCAACATCATGAGAAACTCAGAGCTGGAGCCACTCAGCTAAGTAGCTTTTGGATTTCTGACCCACAGAAAGTGTGATGTAGCAAGCATTTGTTTTATAAGCTTTGAAGATGTAGATAATGTGTTACCTAGCAATAGATAACTGACACACATATGACTAACCTATCTTATGAGGAATAAGCTGAAATCTCAAGAGATCAATGGGTTTGTTCTGTGAACAAAAAGCTATACATTATTAAAGCTGTCATTCAAACCCAGCCTTTTAGCTCCTAATTCATTAGTCCCACCATTATATCAGGTTGTCATCAGTCAGGTGTAACTTATTTATTATATTCCCAAACCTAGAATATAATTCTAAAGGCATTATTAAACCATAATCAGAAATATCAAAATATAAAGATCAGTGGTTTAATCATTCTCTTTGTGTATCCTAACGAAGAACATGTGTACAAACTCCAAAACTCCAAAAACTAATTATTAGAACAAGAAAGTAGCAAGGGACCTTAGAGATATCTGTCATAAAGTTTCACTCTGTAGACAGAGAGAATTAACCCTGGGAGAGGAAATTACAGGAAAATGCCACAGCCTGAGTTAGAGATGGAACAAAGACTCACCTCCGCTGTACAAAGAAAGCGTTATGAAATTTAGTATTAATGTAGTTAGTTCCTTGAGGACAGAGACTTACAAGTTCATGTGCTCAAAGCTTGGCACAATGGCTGGCAAAGAATGTCACTCTTATCTAACCTCTTGCTTGATTAATAATGCTCTCCATTACTTCTGTAAAATACAGTGATAAAGGTTCTAAGGCATACTGAAAACTCACAGCTAATTGCCTGCCCACTTGTACGCATCTTCTTCCACCTGTTGAGTTGTATGTTCACCAAGAGCCATTATGTTCATTTCCAAATCACTTTATGCCAAATGTACAAATTATTGTAACAATTTGATGTAATTGAAAATTATAGAAACTAATTAAATATAAGTTTAAAATGAGAGCTATTCTTTTTATGAAACCCCAAACTGTTGGAAAAGATTTGATAGAGGCAATTTGTTAATTAAAAAAATGTTTTAGATTTAGATGTGGGAGGGAGGTTAGAAAAAATAAAACAAAATTCTAGAAGCATTCTGCACCTTAACTGCTTAAGGGGTGTCCTCAAATTTCTGATACATTTCATAGAAAGTGAAACTTGATATTAGAGATAATGCCTTATCATGTGGTTTACAATGATAAGCTTAGTCAAAGGACCCATACACATTTAAAAGGCCACAAGAAAGAAAAACGAGGCTAACACAGAGAAACAGGAATGTTTGTTTATATTAAATAAAAGTACATAAGTTGTCTAAGATAAGCATATGTAATTTGTAAATGATTCTCAGCTTCAGCCAACATTTTTTATTAATCAACTAAGTATTGGTCACAATTTTATCAAATGAGGTTTCTGCTATAATGTATTTATAAGAAGTGTTTAATAAATGAATTAATGCAAAGTTTGATGAAGTAGGTACAACAAGGCATCCTAGATGTGAGGCACTTTTCAGTTTATTTGGAAATTTGTCAATACTAACTTAATTTACACTGAAATTTCAACCTTTTCATTATTGTGTAATTAGAAGATACCTGAACAAAAATAAAGAATTTTAAAGCCTTTGCTTGTTTGTTTCATGTTGCACTTATTTCCCTCCTTGGCAGAGTAGATTTCTTTCTTTGGGTGTTTTGTGAAATTTCTCCCTTGGCAGCTGTAGCTGATTGGCTTCCATACTGGGTGAGAGTTTGTAGGCACAGTAGTTTTTCCAGTGCCCTCCACAATGTGATGGTGGTTTGTGATTAAGAGTTTCCAGTGCTGCTAAGCAACCATTACTGATGGCTAAATATAGGGAGCAACCATCATATTTATCGGACTCTGAAAGCTTAAGGAGCTTTTACAAGCCAATTGCTCTGGTATATAACTACTATAAGATTGAGCCTTTGAAACAGATTCAACATGCATTGTGTGTAAATCTGCAACAATTTTCTACAGCCAAAATTGTTCCGCAGATTAAAGGCTTTGTTTGCATTGATTTATTTTCTATTTAAAAATATTAATTGTATTTCATCTGGGTAGACATTTTTTTCATGTATACTTATTTCCCTGAATTAAAGAAATGCAATAATACATAAACAATACAAATATGGAGGGTAGATTTGAAACTTCCTTCTGAATGAACTGCTAATTTCTTCACACTTGTGTCTTTATATATTATCATTTTAGCATGAATCCATTTACTTCATTACTTCATATTTGCATTCATTCATCAATTACTTATATTTACCATTTTCCTATCTCCTTACCAACTATCCCTCTCAACTATCCTTCTTTTCATCTCTGTATTTATTTATTGACCTAGCTCCCTGAATATGTCCATCTTTATAAACTCTTTATCTCTCTAGCTATTTGTCTAGTATCATATAATATCTGCCACTTTATTCAGCCATCTCTTTATTTTGAAGTTTTACTTAAAATCATTCCAAAACTTGCATCACAATCACTTTCTAACTCCTTGTGCAAATATATATATATATATATATATATATATATATGAGACTTGTAGCACCTAACACACCCCCCACATAATATGTCTAATTTCAAGCTCCATGATGGCAGAGGACATATGTCTCTTTTTGCTCAAATTGTGTCTCCAATTCTATTACAGTGAGTGACTGGCCTTTAATAATTGTCCAATACATATTTATTAAATGAATGCATGAATATCTGCCATGTGTTTATATCCTCATCCGTTTCTCACTCTTTTTGACCATCACTCCACCAGTTTCTTTCTAATTATCATCCTTCCATTATTTACTTTCACTTCAACAAGCTGTCTGTCAGGTTCTCCACTTATCATCCCAACTATTCATCCATTCATTTCTATCCCTAAAGTTCCCTATCTGTATCTAAGCAGCTATCTAACACTTTATTAAAATATTACAAGATATTTTTATTTGTTCATCATTGCATCTATTCCTCTTTCATCTCTTTGTCATTCATTAATCCATCATTCTCCACCATGCTTTTAACCTAAGTTATATTGTGTATCATTTTAATAAAGAATGATAAGGTATGCACAGTTTTTAGTAAAAGGCCCAAGGGAAGGATGACAGCGAGTTTGTACCTTTCTCCATTTATTTTATATGAATTCAATTATATAAATTCAGCAAATAAAAAGAAGAGAAAAAAAAAACAGCAACTTAAATAGTGCCTGTCACTTCATTTAATGAATGTAACCAATAAATGGAACATGAGATATCTATTCCTAAATTCCTTCAAATGAGATTACAAAGTTTAAGAACAGGTATTTATACAAAATGGCCTTGAAACACAAGTCAGCTATTTTTCATGTAGCTCGCCCAGGAAAACAGCAATTAGTTCCAAATTTTCAGTCAAAAATGACTATGTTGGATCTACTAACCAACAGTAGTATGCTTAAGATCCATTTCTAATGGATTTTTCTTTATAAGCCACAATTCATTTTACCATGAGCTCAAATTTTTCTAAGCTAACAATCATTTTAATCATTTTATCTAGTCTCTTGATTTCTTTTATAATGCAGAATCTTCCATTCTGGATCCCCTGTCCTCACACTGTCAGCTGGGCTGCACTGTAGGACTCTTAAATGGCTGTAATCCTGAAATTGCCTTTATTGCTTTATTGGATTCTATGTCTTCATCTTCCTGGCTTTGTATTTTTCCTAGAGGATATTCTCAGAAGCATCTTGAAATACATGAAATGAAAATGTTTAAGCCCTTCCTGCTTGAAAAGTTCTTTATTTTACCTTTACATTTGATAATTTAGAGAGCAAAATCTTTCTCACATACATGGCATTTTCTTCTCCAAGTTTGAATCATTTCTTTATTGATTTCTCACATTCAGCATAATTGATGAAAAGTTTGATGTCAGTCTGACACATTCTTTTGTATGTAACTGGCTGCTTATGAACAACTCCACCCCTAGCTCCCAGGAAGGCTTTGTTTTTGTATTTTCTTTGCTATTATACATTTTTACAATTATGTAGAAAAGAAAGGTTCTCAATTTTCATTTATTGTTCTGGGTATTTTGATCTGAAGAATTGTGTGCTCATTGGGAATTTTATTGAATATGTTTTACTCATAGATTCTGTATTCTCCCTTTATAGAATGCTTAATTATCATATATCAAAACTACAAAATAAACACTAGTTTCATATTTTCCACATTTTCAATCTTTTTATTTCAGTCTTTAATGAGACATTTAAATTTAACTTCTAGTTTTTATATTAAAAATTTTGTTGGTGATTTTAAATTTCTAAGCCTTTTTTTTTCTGATTTTTCTTTTTCCATAGTTCTCTGTTTCCTTTTT
>NW_016107808.1:529406-546652 GCF_001604975.1 Cebus imitator | reverse complement strand
TGTATCACTCTCTGGAAACTTATTATAGACCTTTTTAAAGTATTTTTTATTCTTTTAATTTTGTTTGTTCTCGACTGATTTGCTTTATGTTTTTTCTTGCTTATTTTCTTTCTGTACATGTTTTTCTTAGATGTGTGGTGATATTCTTTTGTTCATATTTTAGAATGAGGCAGCAAAAACCTACTAGAGACTGCAGTGTACATGGGTGAACCCATTTCAACTGATGGTTTCTAATTTATCATAAAAAGAGTAGAGGCATGAATGAATGTTCTGGAACTACTAAATTGCAGAGCACCCATTAATTTGCTGTGGGCTGAAAATATCCAAATAATTATCTCTGTTTTCTTTCATGTTATTTCTCTAGTAAATAATTTTAATTTTTTTTCCAAGCAGTTAAATACATTACTACTGGGATTGTTCCACTTCTGGTGTTACAGGGTGAGAAGCTTCATAGACCTGTGACCCAATGAAATTGTTGTAATATTTGTTATATTTATTATATATGTACAGGTGTGTGCATGTACGTATACATTTAAGTCTCAGGAAAT
Organism: Cebus imitator; assembly: GCF_001604975.1. Lineage (NCBI taxonomy): Eukaryota > Metazoa > Chordata > Mammalia > Primates > Cebidae > Cebus > Cebus imitator. The sequence continues at coordinate 546,104 of NW_016107808.1, read as the reverse complement.
GGTACTAAATGTATAAAGCAAATCAAGAAACATTTATTCAAAAAAATCTATTAAAATTCTTCAAGAATAGTTAGAGTCTGTGGTTATTGAACTAAATGTCATTCTCTTCTGCCTCTGTCAGAGCTCAGTGAGCCAGAAACTCCCTTCCAGACTGATGCAGCCAAAAACAGAGGAATTCTTCTGCCTCCAGCTTTTAGTCACAGGGCCATCCTCCCAGGAAGCATGGGCAGGATGTCTACATTTCTCATCCAGTCTCCAGCTACCTGTTGCTAAAGGTAAGTTCTGGGTGAATGAAACTAAGAAACAGGGGCTTCCCTTTTCTTCCCAGCCCACATGAGACTAAGACTAATGTGAGACTAAGACTCTACCTCGGGTGAAGCACTGCCAAAAATATTGTGTCACTGATTGGCATTTTCCTCTCTTGCAGGATGGCAATTTCATGCCAGAAGAGGCAAGCAGAAGATCCGAGTGCATTCTGCCACCCCCAGAACTGAGCACCCAGCCTTAATCTGGGAGTCTCTCTCAGAGATAAGTGTGGCATTGTCTCCATTCTCAACTATAAAGCCATGGCTCAAGGATTTTTGTTGGGAAGAGATGCAGGCTATCAACAGAGTGCTCCATATATCGTCCCAAAGAAATTGATTTAATTTGCAACAGAATGTGAAGTTCAAATCTGAAAGTGTTGCTATGCACTGAATTTAGTCCCACTCACATTTACAAGATGAAGCTTTAACCCCCAATGTGATAGCATTTGGAGATAGAGACTTTGAGCGATATTTAGGTTAAGACAAGGTCACTAGGATGGGGCTCTCATTATGAGATTCAGGCTGTTGTAAGAAGAGTCACAGGAGCTTGCCTGCTTTTTTCTCTCTCTCTTTCTGCCGGTCATGTGAAGACACAGAAAAAAAAGCAATCATCTACAAGCTAAAAGGAGACCCTTTACCAGAAACGTATCATGCTGGCACCTTGACATTATATATAAGAAATTTATTGCTCACAGTTTTGGTGACTGGGAAGTCCAAGATCAAGGCACTGGCAGATTTGTTCTCTGGTGAAGGCCACTTCCTGGTTCACTGACACCAGTTTTATGCTGTAGATTTATCTGATGGATACTGACAAAATAACTCTTGGGAACTCTTTTATAAAGGCATTAATCCCATTCAGGAAGATTCCACTCTCATGACCTAATCACATCCCATAAGCCCCACCTCTTAATGCCATCACATTGGGTATCAGGTTTTAACATGATTTTTTGGGGGGTTCTCAACTGTTATCTATAGCACTAACTTTAGATAGTTGTTAAAAATCACTTATTCATTGTTGTTTTCTTCCCATTTTGTTTATTGTTCTACATTTTTGTCATTTAGGAGGCTATAAAAGCAGCTTGTTTGTTGGAGCTTTGCACATCATTGTTTCATTCAAAAGAGAATCTCAGAAAACTACTGAGATGCCTATACTATAACAAAGAGAATCATGGGTGCACTAAGTATATACTGTGAATTTAACTCAGATGCTCATGAACAAATGGTTGCTTTATAATTGTATATCAACTTCTCAATATTAAAGATGTAGCTAATTAAACATATGTTTACTTTTTATGATTATTATACTTTTCTTGAGTTTTGTTCATTGTTTGTTGCTAACCAAATTGATAATTTTTAGGAAAATCATTTATACCTAAAAACCATGTATGATTTCTAATTTAAACTCTAAACAGACTCTATATCTCATGTTACATATTGGAGAAGGTATAACTCCATATGGTCAATTGTAATTTTGAACTTGAAGTCTTAACTTAGTTAACTCTATACATTGTATGACCACAGAATAGATATTCATCAATCTCATAAGTCAGTAATTACTATTTTAAGTATAAACATATTCTTAGCTTCAGTCATTTTTGTATTAATGAGTTAACCAGTTGTTTTGTCTTCTGATACATCTGTTAGTTGGGAATTTTTAAACATTCAATCCTTAAATGGATTAAAGCCTGTGTGACTGAGAGATGTAGAAATATATTCCTGTATATACAAAACATGTGTGCAAAATTTAAAGGTTAAACATTTCTATCTCCTATTAAAATGTGATGTAATTAAATGCTAAAATTTAAAAAGTTGATTTACGTTTAAAATACACATACCCTAAATTTAGAAATTCTAAAATAAAATGTTACTACTTCATTAGTATTTTTCACTTTAAGTTAAATATTTTTGTATTTTTTAGCTTTTATTTATTTTATTTCATTTTATTTATTTTTGAAATGGAGTCTAGCTCTGTTGCCCAGACTGGAGTAAGGTGGTGCGATCTTGGCTCACTGCAGCCTCAATTTCCTAGATTCAAGTGATTCTCCTGCCTCAGCCCCCTGAGTAGCTAGGATTACAGGTGTGTACCACCATGCCTGGCTAAGTTTTGTGTTTTTAGTAGAGATGGAGTTTCACCATGTTGGTCAGGCTGGTCTCAAACTCCTGACTTTGTGATCCACCCGCCTCGTCCTTCCAAAGTGCTGGGATTACAGGTGTGAGCCACCATGCCTGCTCGCTTTTAAGTTCAGGGGTACATGTTCAGATTTGTCATCTATGTGAATTGCAAACTCTAACTTCAGGAAGTAATTACTTCCAGTCAGTTATGTTCTGGTCATTCTTTATCACTGTTACCACCCACAGAGCCCTCATGAGCTATGTTGGCCCTCAGCCTCTCTGGTTAAAGAGAATAAAGACATGGTTTTGTTGTTTCCTTTTATAAAATCAAATGTTATTTTACACTAGATCAATTGTTCCTAAGCCTGGCTGTGTAACACAGAGCACACTTGGAGAGGTGTTTAGTTTGTTTCGTTTGTTTGTTGTTAACTATAAATTTCCAGATTCCATTTAAAATCTAATGAAATGTAATCTCTATATGTGGAAATCTAGGATATATATATATACTTTAAGCATGTCCCCTACTGTTTCTAATGCCACCTTGAGACCACAGAATCGTTTGAGGAAACCAATATAATTGACATTTATTACACTCCTCCACATCAGTGTGAAGGGCATGTGAGCATAGGTTTTGTAGTGTTCACCACTAAATTCCCAGTATAAAACATAGTATTTGATATGTCTTAGTCCTTCATTAAACATTCAAATGAGAAAATAAATTAGTTAATGAATTTGGTGTCTCTATCACTATAATACAAGTTGAAAGAACAGAGAACCAGAGAAGAACTGAGCCTAAGAACAAAGGAATACAGCTGAGTGGCAATTACCCTGTTATCTATAGAAGAATAATACCTTAAGGATCTGTCAGGACCATTTGTATTTGGAAATCTGATTTCAGGAGGCTATAATAGCAGTTTGTTTCCTGGAGCTTTTCACATCATTGCTTTATTTAAGAGAGAATCATAGAAACCTACTGTGATGTCAGTAATCTAACAAAGAGAATCATGGCTGCACTAAATATATACTGTGAATTTAACTTAGATGTTCATGAACAAATGGTTTATTTATACTTGTATATGATGATTGTCTATATTAAAGATGTAGCTAATTAAACATATGTTTTTATTATGGACTATTTTAGGCATTTTACTTCTTGAATTTTATGCGTACTCTTTGTTGCTAACAAATTTTTTTTGAAAATTCTCAGGAAAATCACCTATACATACACATCATGTATGATGTCTAATTTAAACTCTAAACAGATTCTATTTCTCATGTCACATAGTAGATACTATTGTATTCTCTGATGATTCAGTGACTGCTGTACAAAATGATTTTTAAACTCACACATGTCCTCTAAACCATATCAAGCAGGGTTAATTGATTGTATAGCAATCAGTGTCAGCTCCTTTTTACCATGTTCAGAAATGGCAGCATAGGGATTAAAAGCTTATTAACTGTGGTAGTTCAGTCAGGGTGGTGGCAAAAATATTAAGGGAAAAATGTTAGAAATACTTAAAGGAAATAGTCACAAACCCCCGTGGAAGGCTTGGTGGTTTGCAGAGCTTCAGGAAAGAATGGGCTGAAGGAGGCTAGTTCTTTTATCTTAAGGCTTAAAGCATAGAGCAGTTAATAGGGGAATGCAAAGGAATTTATCTAAATGGCTTATTGTCCTAAGACCAATCTTTGCCCATCTGTGCTTGACCGCCTCCTACTCAGGGGGTTGGCAGAAGTTTATTACCCACAAATGGTGTTTGCTTTAGGCCTCAGAACCTGGCCTTTAATCTTCACCCTCTAGTGGTGTTGACTCGAAAGTCTTTGTCATTTAGTGTGTGCCAAATAAACATTGAGGAGGCCTGCGTGTCAGGGCCTGTGGCTGGTAACTCTTTATAGCACTCCCCTCGAGTGTCTGTGAATGGCCACAGACACCCCTAGCCTGCTTTCTCATGGTATTCTGTGTTTCAGTGAATTTATTCATCCATCACGGGGTTGGGATCTGCCTGTTGGACCCTAGCAGTGGTGCATATGTGTGAAGAGACCCCAACAAACATCCTTATAGGTTGGCTATAAAACATGTGATCAATGTCAGCTGTGGCCTGTAGAATCAAAAAGGTTTTCTGATTTTTTTTAATTTTATTTTATGAAGCTTTTAAGAAATTTATATTTTGTAGTTTCTTTTTTTGAGGTGGGGGACATACAAGGAAACAAAAACTCAGTTCATGAGCCTTGTAAACATAGTTGAGTTTACATATACCCCACAGATGTTTTTGTTTATGTTTCTATTTTTCATATATCTTTTTTCAACCTTTCAATAGAATCAGATGGTTCAGTCTCCCTCAACAGCCCATTATTATTATTCCATTTTTCTATGGATCTTTGTTCTCTATAAGATAGAGATTTACAGTATGAACTCATTTCTTCTCTCTCTTTCTACTTTTGTAATTTATCTCTCCATTATTCTTAGTGGGTTTTAATAATATTCTCTTCATGTGATAATTCCAAACATATTCTTGACATATCTTCTTTACCTTTAATATTCACAATAATCATTACTAAAAATAGGGAGGATAGAGCTGGGAGTGGTGACATGCCCTGGATAGGTTATATGTGCCTTTAATATAAAATCAATAATTTAGAACAATATTTTTCAGAAAAAAGTGTTGATTTTGGTTTTGACTACAGTAATATGAGCATGCAAATAAATTTGCCTTTTGAATAATAAAAATTATTAAATGTTTTTCTGCTTTATGATTCAGATTTGTGTGTGTGTAACTTTGCCTTGTAATTTGTTAGCTAGTAATTAAATAAGAGCCAGTTTGTCAAAAACAAAAATGACGAAATTAAATTGCATTATAAATTAAAGCATACATTCCCCTCCTTTGATTCAAGTTTCAAAAGCTTGTGTATGCTCAAGTCCTGTGGCCTTACCTACATTTGGATCTTTACCTCAGTCTTCAAAGTCCATATGCTAATAATTGAATTTAACATATTTCCATGCTCCCATTCTCAAATTACCTCCTTTCTTGTACCTACCTAAGACTATATATGTTATCCTCAAGAAACAGAATTGAAAAGAAGATCAGACATTGTCCCTCAATATATTGTGAGTGTGTTGAGGTAGAGCATCCTTATTTAAGGACAGCCTAAACAGAGAACCCAGAGTTACCAGGCTTAACTGAAATACAATTGAACATATATTATGGTGTTTTAGGTTTGTACTATTTTTTTTAACAACCCGAGTTAATACCATCTTCATATAGAAACAAAGATTGAAAATATTCTAGGGAAAAATATCTTACTGATAATAGTACACACAATTATTACTGAGCCCTATAGCCATGCCAAAGTTAATTTAAAAAAATGATTACCTTATATTTTTCCTTAAGATTCTCAATGTCTGACAGGAAAGTTAGAAGCACACATAGATATTTGCAATGAAATGTGGTAAGAGCTCTAGCGTAGAGTAAGAAAGCCAGCTACAAAAGTCTGAGAACTCATATAGGCATTATTACTTTGCAATGACTAGTTTTTACTAGTATATATGAAAGGAAAGGATATTCCTGACCTAGTGCACCTGATTTTTAAAGGCATCGAATTTCAAAAAAAAAAAGGAAAATTTTGCAAATAAGAAAAAGTTCTATGAAACTATGGGCTGAAGTACAGTTATGTACATCGACAATGGAAAAGGGCAAGGGGAGAGTAGCCAAATGTGCTATCGAAGAGCAATTAGGCTCAATTTTTAAGGGACTTTGCATACTACACTACCACATTTGAACTTTGTTCTATGGGCAATTGTGAGCTATTGTAACCATTTAATCTAGGTTGTATTTTTGATACTGAAAGAATTATCTGAATAGAGTGTGGAAGATAGTTCAGAAGTAGGATGAGGCTGGAGACAAGGAGAACTAGGAAGCTTGAAGTGTTCTCTTACACTTCAGGTAAACAGTGGGACTAGAGAAAACTAGATTAATTGTAGTATTATTTCTTGCTGATAATCATTTTCTGTCCTTTCCTTGTGTTTATTTTCTTCACAGTGTCTTTTCTGAAAGTATCTTGTTTATATGTCTGGCATTCACATACACTGGTTATTTCTGGAATCTTTTCACAGACAAATCTGTTGATGCCAATGGATAGTTGCCATGCTCACATCTGACTGCAAAAGCCAGCTTCTCTTTGGAAAAAGAAGGCCAGATTTGGCTAATCACACTAATAATTTAGAAACAGCTAAATGACTTCCACCTCTTTGCAGGTGGAAAGATAAAGACATTGTCAATAGGATGCCAAATGCTGAGTAGTGTTTCTGATGAAGTTCCCTTTACTATGAATGTAAGCTGATAAGCCTCATAGTTTTCTCCTCTCAGTTGTCTTCAAAACCCTTGGTGAAATTTCTCTTTGTTATACTGAGATTGATTCTGTAGTATAAGATATATTTTTTTCCAAATACAAGGACTTTGCAGGGTTTTTTCTGGTCAAAATGGTAAAGGTACTTAACTGTTCAAGGATTAAACACGCACTCCCATCCCCTAAGTGTGCCCAATCGTTTTTAGTATGTTGTATGCCTCAGTTCACAATAATATTTTGACAGTGTTATGGACTTCTTTATGTCTGCAGTGACTTAGCGCCCAAGAAAGGTATCAATATTCATATTGCATTCTAAGAGATCCTCCTGTCCTCTCCTTTCCTGTTGTTCATGTATCTCTATGATTAACTTTTTAAATTACAGCTCCGTGTGTGGATAAGGAAGGGCTAAGTTTTATATACATGATTGCACATGGATTTGGTCCTGTGAGAATCAGTAGTGGTTAAATCCAAATACAAACATATTTCAAGAAAGAGAGTGGTGCTTAAAACCAAGACTGGAGAGAAAAATGCAGCTTATGTTTTTTGGGGTGTTCATCCAGGAAACAGAGAAAGGTTGATATCATTATTGAATATCTTTATTCCTTTCCATCTGCCAAAATGTGCCAAGGGAATAATTTTTCCCTGGCTTGATATTTTGGTCTATGTGCCATGTCCCATCAGACATTTCAAGTAGACATTTAAATGGACAAGTGCTACATAACTCATAATACCTGTTCTGCACACAGCTGCTTATCTGCCATTGTGACTTTGTACAAAACCTACTTGTGCTATGACTTGATTCACTTTCTTTTAAAGATGGCACTATCACATCGAATATTTTCTGGTATAATGAGACTGTGTTTATTGTTATTGTTGTTTGCAAAACACATGAAGATGATCCCTAAAAGAAAGAGGGATGATTGATTTATTAGAGAAGAAGGCATGATGTCATAATAATAGCTCATTATTTAATTTATTCAACAAATATTTGTTGAGTTTCTGGTATTGCTAGATGTATAGATGGTTTCATTAATCTGACAAAATGTCACACATAAAAAGAAATGTTGAGGGTCTCTGTTCTTCTAACGGTCCAATAAAGGACCTGATTTTAAAAGGCATTATTTCCTTTTTAGATACACATTACTTAAATAACATTAAACACGTGCTAATCAAGCAGGTTTCAGATCAGTTACAAATAAAACTTGAACAAAGAGAAAAAATGAGCTGTCAAAACCAACCAACCAACCAACAAACAAACAAAAAAACACCCTGATGGACTTCCTAGTGATGTGTGGCTGTCATCAATTGATATATACTCATACAGGAACATTTTTTGAAGAGTCTGATTTACTTCCATATTAGGTGGGAGGTTAGAATACATGATGACTCCCAACTACCAGATTCCTTAACTCTATTTATGTCTATAATGATCTGTGTAGACAGCCCTTTTTGTTATCTCATACCTGTGTCTTGGAATAAGCCATAGCACTTATTTTTATTCTCCTCCCAAATAAAGAAATAAACACTTTACAGGACATTCAGTTAAACAATTAAAGGAGAGTAGTTTATATATGTTGAACATAAAATTTCACTTTAAAATCCTCATCAGATACATATCTTCTACCCCAAGTGTCTTCTGTTTAACTCGAGTTGCTGGGTTTTCTTTTACCAGCTCTTCCTTTAATTGGCTGGTACTCCTGATCTTACTTCTTTTATTCCAAAGACCCAGTACTAGCTGCTGGATCTTCCAATATATCTGTCTCTTTTTCTCTTGCTTTCTTATGCAAAATTATTTACAGACATAAAGTTCTTTCAGTACTCAATTTCCACACCTACTAATTATTGCAAGGAACTATAGATCTGTCAGACACCAGGATTCATCCTTGGAAAATGGAGAGACATTTAAGAAAAATAAAATATGTGTTTCTCCTGCCATATATAAATCATCTTCCACAGTGTATAGCACATAGTAACCACTACATAAATAGCAACTGTTATTATTTATTTATGTATTCATTCAAAAATACTTATTTTGTGATCACTGTGTGTTTAGCACTGTTCTAAACACTGAGGCCATGTCTATAAGCAAAATAGACAAAATGTCTGTCCTTATCAGTATTACATTCTAGTGAATGGAAAACCTTAGGAAAAAAGATACAATATAATATCAAGTAAATAGGTAATATATATAAAGAAACAATACAGCATGACAAAAGTATGGGTAGAGTTGGAGTTAGCTACTTAAAACAGTGTTACTGGGAAAATTGTTTGAGAAGGCAATTTGAGAGATGAAGTGAGCAAGTGACAGACATGTATTCTATGTGGAATATCTACAAGGGGAATACCCAGCAAACACTGATTCAAAACTACCATTTATTTAGAGTATTAACAATTGAAATAATTTATTTTATATAAAAAAATGTCCTCAAAACAGCTTGTCTACTTTTGGATATATGTCTGTATGTGTGTGTGTGTGGGGGGGGGTGTAATTTAAAAACAGACAAAACTGAATCAAGTTTAAATGATATATATATATATATATATATATATATACACACACACACACACATATATACACACACACACATATATACATGTATGCATGTATGCAAATGTATATATTTAAAATATTTTTTAAAATAATTTTTGAAAAGAAAATCACATAGTGTTCAAAATGCATTCATATTTTACAACAATTATGAAATATGGCAACTCATGGAACTCTGAAAACTATTCTCTATATAAAACGTTTGAATGTCAGAAATAACTATGAGGTCAGTGATAGATCCTGCTCAATACATTTAATACTGTTACTTTGAGCACAGCCCAAAATGTATTTTACCTATGGAACACTAATGGTTCTTTGTCACATCAAGAACCACTCTGTGGAAAAAGGAAAACTTATGCGTATCAATGGTTGTATGTGTAACCAAAAGCTCTCTCCCTAGATAATGGTTTGTACTAATTTGGGCTATTCTTCATTGGTATGTGTGCTGGTAAAGCCCTGTTATCTCAGATAGGCAACCTCTATATAGCTGCCCCAAATATTTTAAGGAGAGAAAAATAACAGAATTGAAGATTTAGTAATTGACACAAAACTTGTTCTGATTAAATATACTAGGTCTTCCAAAAATGAAAAACTTGTTCACATTAACTTAAAATACAGCCATCCAGCTTTTCCTGTTGGCTGGTATTCCCATGTTGGATCCTTGATTAATTGCTAATACTAAAATTGAGTGAATGGAGAAGCAATTAAAATGCAGACTCTGTAAACCTGTGTTCATCTGGGAGGGCATGAGGCAATGAACAGCAGTTGATGGGTAACAGTCTCTGAACAAGAGTTATCACATTTGATAAAAATACAGGGTGTTTTATTAAATTAAAATACCAGGTAAACAATAAATGACTTTTTGGTGTAAGCATGGCCCTCATATTGCATAAGACATTGTTATGATTAAAAAGTCACATTTTAAAAATCTGAAATTCAAATGTAACTGGGCATGCTGTATTTTATTTGGAAATCTTACTCACAACCATTGATATTTGATATGCAACATTGAGCAAAGTTGGACAGCAAAGTGAAGCTCTGAAGAACTTGGATCAAAGACGCTTAAGTTTAGAGATCTGGAATCTATACAAACTATGTAAGGCAATGGCAATTGCATGTTTACTGTGTGCCAAAAATTTTGCTGTTTGCTTTATATGTATTATCTCTTTTAGTCCTCATAAAAGTCCTCCCACCAAGGTAATGTCATGAGAAAGGAAATTTAGTTAGTAAATATTGCAGAGCTAAGGAATGGCAGAGAAGGGATTTGAACCCAGGGAATCTGTCTACAGAGTCTATGTCCTTCATCCTGGAGCTAGTGTCTCCTATTTTGGTTCAAGGTTATAACAAGGCTGGTTTTATAGATTCATTGAAAGGTTACAAATGCCAGTCTTTTGGATAATATGGGCCTTACAATTGGGAGATACTTGGGGATTTCTAATGAGACTATTTACAACTCTTCTGAAACAATCTTTGCACTTGGATTTTGTAAAAATAAGGAGTTGATATATTCCACCAAGTGGGTTCCATGTTTTGAGGCCACATGGTACACAGACAAATGACTGATGCAACCATTTAATACTGTAAATTTGTAAAAATAGAATGACTAGCACTCACTTGTCAGACATTTTCTTACCACCTATTTTGTGCAAAATTGCAGAACTAAAGGCTATAAGAGAGTAGGAAATTAAATAAGTCACAGCACTTTTCAGTTAATTTACAATTTAACTGGAGAAATAGGCAATAAACAACTAACTCTTCAAATACCAGGCAATATAAAATAAGACTTTAAACAGCAGTGCAAGCAGAGTGCATTGGGAAAACAGAGGGGAGTCCATTTTCTTTGAGAGGGAAAATCAAAAGACTACATATAGGATGAAGTATAGAGACACAAGGCAAATAAAATGACAAAATTAAAATAAAATTTAAAACACGCACACACACAAAAGCACAAGCATTTCTATGGTTATTTTGCTATGGAGAAATTAGTAACTTAAATATTCAAAAAGTTCATAATCATACAGTAACCCTGGTTTAGAAGTAACATAATCCAATCACATTTTGAATCTAAATTATTTTTTCTGATGTCACCTTACACAAACTTTGTAATTAAATTTCTTTATATTTTTGGAGCAAATAAACTTGGATTTTATTATTCATTTTAAAGTTGTGTGGTCACAACAGACAGGTAGAAGATCTATGACTGAATAATGTCTCCTATGAAAACAATTGACAAATAAATGATATAGAGTTTGAATTGTATATGTTAAAATAAAACTGTGATTTTATGTATATTAACCGAAAAATCAGATCATTCTATATTTGAAATGTGGTGTACATTAATAAATGAAATTAATAATGAATTTTAATATTTTTCTATCATATTATTTGTGTTACACAGTTATAACACATTATTGAACTTTGATATTTAATGACAATAGCTGTCTATTTGAAAAGCTAGATAAGCTTAGGGACTTATGTCTTCCCATATATTGCTTTTTTCCATTGTGAGAAAATTTCTTTACTATGGATGCTAAGAAAATATTAATCTCTGATTCTCGATTCTGAGAATCTTTCTTGTTTTAAATACTAGGAACTTTGCAACCACAGCATAGCCAAAGTGACAGCCATCGTAATTTCTGAAAAATCTCTGAAATTTAAGCCATGAAAACATATTGGGAATATTATGGATGATTGTATAACCTCTCTGTGCCCTAATTTCCTCCCTGTCAAAATGAGAACAATAACCTTATTTACTTCTGAATGTAGATTTGGAAATTAAATGAGATAATATACATGAAATATATACTACAGTACTAAACACAGAATTTAAAAGCCCAACTAAATTATCATCTGCCAGAATATAAACTCCATGTTGATAGGTCTTTTTTTATTTTCACTGCTGTAGCCCCTACCCCAACCGCCCAAAATAAAACAATCATGAACGTATAACAGCTGATCAATAAATAGTTTTTGAATGAGTGGATTTAAATTGTAGCAGTGTTAGAAATACTCTCCATTTACCTTCATGGATAAGTGTTTTATAAAAGATAATTATCTCTCAGAATTGTGGCCTTTTCATAAATCTGCCCATGTTAATATTTTATAGCTCATTCAGTAAACATCTGTATACCAAATTCTTGATCTATTGCAATAGAAAAGAGGGCTGAAATAACATTAAGTCTCCCGCATTATAGATGTTGAGTCATTCACTTGGTTATTTATTAATTCATTCAACTGATCATATATTAAGTGTCAGGCCTTAGGAAGATGTTACAGAAATAAAGATGAATAAAAAGTCACTACTGCTCTAGAGGAGCTCTAAGCTTGCATTTTTAGCCAGAAGTAAAAACACAGTTGCAATGTGTGCTAGAATAGCTACCTGTAATTGTAGAGATGGTGAACTGGGGATAGAGGGACCAGGGTTGTTTGGAAGCATTGATCTGGGTTCTGATACAATCAACAAATGATTGAAGGCAGGAAGAGCATGAGTACTATACGTAATTGAAGGAACACTTCTAGAAATATCATACTGTATTCTAAAAGACAGATATTTTTCTCAAAACAGTCTTCAGTTGGTGAGAAATACCATGGCCTCTCACCTATCCTTCTCTGCAACCTATTATTTCACCTTGAACATCTTTCTACACTCAGGTGAAGAAATCTGAGTAAGTCATTTGTGTCGTGTGTCAGGTAACTTAGAAGGCTTTGGAGGTTACCTATTTCAGTTATATTACTGCTTTACATTGAGACTAAGATGATCACAAGTAGAAGGAAGGCGATATCTCTTGGGCAGGGGTTTGTAGAAAGGCTTTACATGAAGCCTGAATCCATAAATTCATGAATTGCTCTCCTGACTCACTGGATCATGCAACTAAGACCAATTTTTCTTTAGCTCATCAGTTGCTTTCCAGAAAGAGAGATGAAGATAAGTCAAGTGTCTGGGACTCAAACATATTATTCATTTGCAAATGGTAGTATTTTGTAAATGAAATCTTGTTCTAAATTTTCTGGAGATGGATTTTGCTATCTATGTGCTTAGAAATTTTTGTCTAACGCCCTTCAAGCCTAGTCTCCCAGCTTTGACATTGCTGAACCATGATAAGGATAATTCCATACTATGTCCATCAATTCAACTGTAATATATGTGACACTTTCAACCAATCAATAACATTATTTTCTCATATTCTATTTGAGAACATGATAGCTTTGTTGGTAGCTTGAATGCAAAACAAAGTTTAATAATTTACTGATACCATAAGTTCTAGCTTCTCTGAAACCATACTGTTTATTTCATCAGGGAAAACATAATCTCACAACTGTCAAAATTGTCCTGTAAACATAATAGCAGAGAAGCTTTCAAATGGTGACCAGAGACTTGTGGGAAAATGAAAGGAGGCATATTTTTAAAAACAAATACGTATATAAAACGTAAAGTTTAATTCTAAAAGCATAATATTTAATTTTTCAGATATACTTTGGACTTCATATTTTTAATCCTTCAATAAATCTTGGTAGCATATAGTGGCAAAAGCCACTATTCATGCATTTTGCCTCATGGAAATTTCAAACTGTTAAGTTGAAGATTTGGTAAATAAAAGCTAAATCACATATATTGGAATTTGGTCCATACTTGAACAAAGCTCAAATTTTAACAACAGTACTCAGAATGCAAGAAGATAGTACAATTTATTTAGTTGAAATCTTGCAAAGAACCTCATAAATGTCACGTGCTGGTAATATATACTGAACAATTAGCATATACTATGTCTAGGGTAATGGCTGCTAATAGCACCATGGCTTCCGCCTTGTTTAGTAACATAAATACATGGTACGATGGCTCCAGAAAGAATATTTAAAAGGCCAGTTTGTCCCAATGGCCAAGAGGTAATAATATATTAAAAAGCATCCCAAGATCCAATGAATTTTGATTGATTACAAGTTCAGTTATTTTACGAGCACAGGTGCTGTCCTTGGCCCTGGCTCCAACATAATGAATCACCACAGAATTCAAATGAGAAATGCCAATACTATTAAGAAACATTTGACATAAATTAAACATCTTTTATTTTATCTCTTAATCCCTGCTTCTGAAATAGAGACTTCTTTTTCTACATTATAATTTTTTTCTTTTTTCTATTAGGCAGGATGTTAAGTATGTCAAATTATTTTTCTCTATTATAACCAAGTTTTACCTTACAACATCATACCCTTTTGACATATTAAATAAATGGTACCACCAAAGTCTTGCTTGCCTTGTGAAAGATCACATTGGAAATTAGTTGCAGGGTCAGAAGTGCAACATAGGTTATCCAAATAATACTAATAAGAAAATCACACTCATCTTTATATTATAAAATAATAGAGAACAGAACTTGTGGGCTGGTATCAGGAATGGAAAGCACAGATAAAAGAAAGAGCAGCACACAGTGATTATTCATGTTCTAATGAGCCAGTTAACTTTTATAACATTATTTCTCAACAGGGGCTATTTTTGCAGCCAACAAACATATGAAAAAAAGCTCATCATCACTGATCATTAGAGAAATGAAAATCAAAACCACATTGAGATAACACCTCACCCCAGTTAGAATGGTGATCATTAAAAAATCCGGAGACAACAGATGCTGGAGAGTATTTGGAGAAATAGGAATGCCTTTACACTGTTGGTGGGAGTGTAAATTAATTCAACCATTGTGGAAGACGGTGTGGCAATTCCTCAAGGATCTAGAAATAGAAATACCATTTGACCCAGCAATCCCATTTCTGGGTATATACTCAAAGAATTATGAATCATTCTATTATAAAGATGCATGCACATATATGTTTATTGCGGCACTGTTCCCCATAGCAAAGACTTGGAACCGACCCAAACGCCTATCAATAATAGACTGGATAGAGAAAATCTGGCATATATACACCATGGAATACTACGCAGCAATAAAAAAGATGAGTTCATGTCCTTTTGGGGACATGGATGAAACTGGAAACCATCATTCTCAGCAAAGTGACACAAGAACAGAAAGCCAAACACTGCATGTTCTCACCCATAAGTGGGTGTTGAACAATGAGAACACACAAACACAGGGAGGGGAACATCACACACTGGGGCCTGAGGGGTTGGGGGATGGGGAGGAATAGTAGGGGGTGGGGTGATTGGGGAGGGATAGCATTAGGAGAAATACCTAACGTAGATGATGGGGCGATGGATGCAGCAAACTACTACTATGGAATGTGTATACCTATATAACAAACCTGCACAATCTGCAAATGTACCCTAGAATTTAAAGTATAATAAATTTTAAAAAAGAAAGCACAGATATGTACAGCACAAAAACAGACATTTTGTACATACTTGGTTTTAAAATTTAATGGGGAGGTTGTTAGAAATAAAAACAAAAGTATGAATATTCTCCTTACAAGGCTGGTAATGAATAAATAAATAAAAAGGTTTAGAAACACCATTATAGACCATGTTCTATGTCTGGACCAGAAAAGTCAATACATATATTCCTCCCGCATAATGAGTGAGAACATGCGATGTTTGGCTTTCCATTCCTCAGCTACTTCACTTAAAACAATAGTCTCCTGTTCTACCCAGGTTGTTGTGGATGCGATTATTTCATTCCTTTTCATGGCCGAGTAGTATATCATGGGGTGTGTGTGTGTGTGTGTGTGTCTGTGTGTGTGTGTGTTTTCTTCATCCACTTATTGATTGATGGGCATTTTGGCTGACTTCGTATTTTTCCAATTGTAAACTGTGCTGCTATAAACATGCATATGCAAATATCTCTTTGTATAATGACTTATTTTCCTCTAGGTAGATATCTAGTAGTGGGATTGCTGAATCAAATGGTAGATCTACTTTTAGTTGTTTAAGGTATCTCCACACTGTTTTTTGTACTAGATGTACTAGTTTAAATTCTCACCAACAGTGTAAAAGTGTTCCTATTTAACTGCATCCATGCCAACATTTATTATTTCTAATTTTTTAAGTTATGGCCATTCTTGAAGGAGTGAGTTGGTATTGCATTGTGATTTTGATATGCTTTTCCCTGATAATTAGTGATGTTGAGCATTTTTTTTCTTTTTTTTCTCATTTATTTTATTGCATTTTAGGTTTTGGGGTACATGTGAAGAACATGCAAGATTGTTGCATAGGTACACATATGGCACTGTGATTTTCTGCCTTCCTCCCCATCACCTACATCTGGTATCTCTCCCCTTGCTATCTCTCCCCAACTCCCCACCCCCCACCGTCCCTCCACTATAACCCCCCAACTGACCCCAATGTGTAGTACTCCCTTCCCTGTGTCCATGTGTTCTCATTGTTCAACACCCGCCTATGAGTGAGAACATGCGGTGTTTGATCTTCTGCTCTTCTGTCAGTTTGCT
>NW_016107808.1:524041-528996 GCF_001604975.1 Cebus imitator | reverse complement strand
ATGGTATCTCAATGTAATTTTGATTTGCATTTCTCTGATGACCAGTGATGATGAGCATTTTTTCATATGTTTGTTGGCCTCATGTATGTCTTCTTTTGTAAAGTATCTGTTCATATCCTTTGCCCACTTTTGAATGGGCTTGTTTGTTTTTTTCTTGTAAATCTGTTTTAGTTCTTTGTAAATTCTGGATATCAGCCCTTTGTCAAATGGGTAAACTGCAAAAATCTTTTCCCATTCTGTTGGTTGCCAACTCACTCTAATGACTGTTTCTTTTGCTATGCAGAAGAAATGTTTCCTGGCTGTTTGTATACTTTCTTTTGAGAATTGTCTATTCATGTCCTTAGCCCACTTTTTTCTAGGATTTTTTTTTCTTGCTGCTTTGTTTGAGTTCTTTATATATTGGAATTAACTCAGGGTGGCTGGTAAAATATTAGAGAAATATTAGGGAAAGTTATAAATTAGTCTCACACCTTTTGGACGGCCAAAAGGTTTTATTGGGAAGGCTGAAGGTAGCCGGTCAATTATTTAGGGAAAATATAGGGATGATAAAAGGTTTTCCCAATTAAGTCTATTTACCCCACATCCCTTTGTCTCTGCTCTTTTTACTCATGTAAACTTTGTGCTGGATGGTCTTCTCAGGGGAGGTCAAAGGGGAATTACCCATTAATGGTGTTTACCGCTGGGCCTGGAAGCTAAAGCTTTTATCATTCTTAAAACCACTCTTTCAGCCATGTTAATTATCTACAAGCATGTTGACTTAGAACCTCTGTTATGAAATTCATACTGAATGAATGTGAGAATGGAAAAGAAGTCTTGGTCAACCGGTGGCATTTGCCCTCTAAAGGCAGCCAACAACCATCCCTGGCCCACTTAAATCACTAAAATAGATGTAAAAGTACATCTATTCATCTGTCATTAAGTTAGGGTCTGCAGGACAAATTTCTGCAGGTGGTAATCAATGTCTTAGATGGTGACCCCAATGTGACCAATGTCTCAGGTGGTGCCTTGTGTGAAAAACCCAGTGTGAGGAGACCCGGTGTGAGGAAACCCAACGTGACACTTGCCTCAGCTGGCACCCGAACAGGGACCTGAACCCTGGACTGTCAGATCTGTAGGACAAACCTCCACAGGTGGTGATCAACATCTCATTTGCAGATTCTGGATATTAGTTTTTTGTCAGATGTATAGACTGTGAAGACTTTCTCCCACTTTATCGGTTATCTGTTAAGTCTGCTATTTCTTTTGCTGCAAATAAGTTTTTTAAAATTAATTAAGTAGCATCTATTTATCTTTGTTTTTGTTGCATTTGTTTTTGGGTTATTTATCATGAAATATTTGCCTAAGCCAATGTCTAGAAGGGTTTTTTTAATGTTATTTTCTAGAACTTTTATAATTTCCTGTCTTAGATTTAAGGTTTTGATCCATGTTGAGTTGATTTTTATATAAGATGAGAGATGAGGATTCACCTTCACTCTTCTACATGTGGCTTGCCAATTACCCCAGCACCATTTGTTGAATAGGGTGTCATTTCCCCTCCTTATGTTTTGTTTGTTTTGTTGAAGATCAGTTGGCTGTAAGTATTTGGCTTAATTTCTGGATTTTCTATTCCGTCCCATTAGTTTACATGCCTATTTTATACCAGTACCATGCTGTTTTGGTGAGTGTGGCCTTATAGCCCTTATAGTACCTGATATCAGGTAATGTGATGCCTCCAAATTTATTTTTGCTAAATCTTGCTTTAGCACCACCTTTGCTCTTTTGTTGATTCCATATGAATTTTAGGATTATCATTCTAGTTCTAGTTTCTAGAAGAATAATTGTGGTATTTTGATGGAAATTGCATCAAATTTGTAAATTGTTTGTGGCAGTATGGTCATTTTCATAATATTTGTCCTACCCATACATGAGCATGGGATATGCTTTCATTTGTTTGTGTCATCCATGATTTTTTTCAGCAGTGTTTTGTAGCTTTTATTGTAGAGGTCTTTCACTTCCTTGGTAGGTATCCTGAGTATTTGGGGGATTTTTTGCAACTATTGTGAAAGGGTTGATTTATAGATTGGACTCTCAGCTAGGTTGCTGTTGGTGTATAGCAAAGCTACCAATTTGTGTATATTAACTTGGTATCCTGAAACTTTGCTGAATTCATTTACCAGTTCTAGGAGATTTTAAGATGAATCTTTATGGTTTTCTAGGTATATGATCATATTATCAACAAACAGCATAAGTTTGACTTCCTCTTCACCAGTTTGGATGCCCTTTATTTTATTCTCTTGTCTGATTGCTCTGGCTAGGACTTCTGGTATTATGTTGAATAGAAATGGTGACATTGGACATTCTTGTCTTGTTCCAGTACTTAGGGGTAATGATTTAAACTTTTTCTAGTTTAGTATAATGTTGACCCTGGATTTGTCATAGATGGCGTTTATTATTTTAAGTTATGTTCCTTCTATGCTGTTATTGTTGAAGGTTTTAATCATAAAGTGATGCTGGATTTTGCCAAATGCTTTTTCTATGTCTATTGAAATATTCATGTGATTTTTTAAAAATTCTGTTTATGTGGTATATTACCTTTATTGACTTACATATGTTGAAGCATCCTTGCGTTTCTTGTATGAAGCCCACTTAATCACAGTGGATTATCTTTTTGATATTTTGTTAGATTAAGTTCACTAGTATTTTGTTAAGGATTTTCACATGTATATTCATCAGGAACACTGGTTCCTAGTTTTCTTTTTTGTTATGTCCTTCCATGGTTTTGGAATTTGGGTAATACTAGCTCATAGAATGATTTAGGAAAAATGCCCTCTTTGTCTATTTTTTTGAATAGTATCGGTATTAATACAAATTCTTCTTTGAATATGTGACCTGTGAATCCATCTGGTCCTGGACCTTTTTTGGTGATAATTTTTTTTTTTTTTTTATAATTTTAATCTCACTGCTTGTTATTGGTCTGTTCAGAGATTCTATATCTTCCTGGTGTAATCTAAGAGGATTTTATATTTCCAGAAATTTATCCATTTTCTCTATGTTTTCCAGTTTATGCACGTAAAGGTGTTCAGCCTTTCATACTTTTTTTGTATTTCTGTGGTATCAGTTGTAATGTTGCCTGTTTTGTTTCTAATTGAGTTTATTTGGATAGTCTCTTCTTTTCTTGGTTAATTTCACTAATGGTCCATTAATGTTATTTATATTTTCAAAGAACAAGGTTTTTTTTTTTTATTTATCTGTTGTATTTGTTTGTTTCAATTTCATTTAGTTATGCTCTGATCTTGGTTATTTTTTTTTTCATCCGCTGGGTTTGAATTTGGATTGCACTTGTTTCTCCAGTTGCATGAGGTGTGACCTTAGATTGTCTAATTGGGCTCTTTCAGACTTTGTGATATAGGCATTTAAGAAAATGAACTTGCCTCTTAGCACCACCTTTGCTGTATTTTAGAGGATTGATAGGTTGTGTCACTATTATTGTTCAGTTCAAATAATTTTTAAATTTTCATCTTGATTTCATCATTGACCCAGTTATCATTCAGAAGCAGATTATTTAATTTGCATGCATCTGCATGTCTTCGAAGGTTCCTTTTGGAATTGATTTCCAATTTTATTACACTGTGGTCTGAGAGAGTACATGACATAGTTTTGATTTTCTTAAATTTACTGAGACTTGTTGTGTGGCCTATCATATGGTCTATCTTGGAGAACGTTCCATGTACTCATGAATAGAATGTGTATTCTGCAGTTGTTGGGTAGAATATTCTGTATCTGTTAAGTCCATTTGTTGCATTGTTTAAATACAGTGCATCTTTGTTGACTTTCTGTCTTGTTGCCCTGTCTAGTGCTGCTAGTGGAGTATTAAAGTCCCTATTATTGTGTTGCTGTCTATCTCATTTCTTAGGCCTAGTACTAATTGTTTAATAAATTTGGGAGCTCCAGTGTTAGGTGCATATATATGTAGCAGTGAAATATTTTCCTGTTGGACTAATCTTTTTAACATTATATAGTGTCCCTCTTTGTCTTTTTAAACTACTATCACTTTAAAGTTTGTTTTGTCTGATGTAAGAATAGCTACTCCTGCTCATGTTTGGTGTCCATTTTCATGGAATATATTTTCCCAAACCTTTTACCTTAAGTTTATGTGAGTGCTTATGTGTTGTAAGAGTCTCCCAAAGTCAGCAGACACTTGGTTGGTGAGCTCTTATTCATTCTGCCATTCTGTATCTTTTATGTGGAGCATTTAGGCCATTTACATTCAATATTAGTATTGAGATATGAGGTATTATTCTATTTATTGTGCTATTTGTTGCCTGAATACCTTGTTGTTGTTGTTTTTTTAAATTGTTTTATTGTCATATAGGTTCTGTGGAATTTGTGCTTTAAGGAGTTTATCTTTTGGTGCATTTCAAGGATTTGTTTCAATATTTAGAGCTCCTTTTATCAGTTCTTGTACTGCTGGCTTGGTACTGGTGAATTCTCTCAGCATTTGTTTGTCTGGAAAAGATTGTATCTTTCCTTCATTTATGAAGCACAGTTTTGCTGCATAAAAATTTCTTGGCTGTTAATTGTTTTGTTTAAGGTGGCTAAAGATAAAACCCCCATCCTTTCTGGCTTGTAGGGTTTCTGCTAAGACATCTGTTAATCTGATAGGTTTTTCTTTACAGATTACTCAATACTTTTGCCTCACAACTCTTAAGATTCTTCCCTTCATCTTGACTTTACATAACCTAATGACTATGTGCCCAGGCGGTGATCTTTTCGTGATAAATTTCCTAGGTGTTCTTTGAGCCTCTTGTATTTGGATATTTTGATCTCTAGCAAGGCCAGGGAATTTTCCTCAATTATTCCTTCAAATATCTTACCTAACTTTTAGATTTCTCTTCTTCTTCAGGAACACCAATTATTCTTAGATTTGTACATTTAGCATAGTCCCAAACTTCTTGGAGGCTTTATTTTTTTAAATT
>NW_016107808.1:519934-522150 GCF_001604975.1 Cebus imitator | reverse complement strand
TGGGACAGAGCACCTGGGAAAAAAAAAAAAAAAACAGAATGAATTCTGCAGGCAGTATTGCTCTCCAAAAACACCTGGATATATCTGTCCAAGAAATATCTTTTGGAATCGTTATTGGAAAATAAAGTCATCAATAGATTTTTTTCTTTCTTCTCAAACTTAAAACTTTTAAATAGAAGCTATTTATCAAAAGTTGCCTGCATGATGAATCATCAATAGAAAGTGACTTCCCAGGTTGAATCTCTTCCATCATAGAGCCCATGGCTAAACTGCAGTGAGTTAAATTCCCCCTAACATGCATGATTAAGTGAGAACACTGTATGTAAGTATTAGCCCAAGTCAAGTATTATTAGATGGAAATCTACAATAGATGACTCACTATCTATAGGAAATATTTATTGTCACACTGCACTGATTTGAAATTTTTTATTATACAAATTTACATTTACTTAGGTATTAATTTTCAGTATCTAATGAGCAATTCATAGAGTAAATTAGGTGGCAACAGTTCAGTGGGTGATTTTTAAAACCTCCTAAGAAAGTTTGACTTGCTAGAGTTTTAGCATATTTAATGCTTGAAAGAATCGGAAGGACATTTTTGAATACTAATCCAGTGAACATTTATAAAACCCAGCTTTAGATATTTTTATTGACTACCTATTCTAGCAGACACTGCTAGGTATTTAGAATAAATAAGACATGGAATAACACCTGTTTAGGAACACCTTATAGGTTTGGCAGAAACAAAAAAAAAAAGAACATCTATAGCATGTAAAGCACGGTAATAAAATATGAAAAATGTTATATAAAACCACAAAGAAGAAAGAATCTAAATACGCCCAGAAGAGCAAAACAGAGCTTCAAAGGGAAATAGTATTTTATTCTTTCATTCATTCAGCAGATAATTAATTTTTACCCATTAATCACTAGGTAGGAGTGCTAAGCAATGGCCTTTGCTTATTTGCCCTGGGGTAGCAGAACTTGACTTAAGCCTCACAGCTCTATAACTAACATGACTCCCAAGAAATAAAAACCATCTATAGAAATCATACCTGCTCATTGAGTTGCCATTATGATTTTTTAAATTAAACAGACCTAACAACCACCTATGTGCCAGTCACACAAGATGTTTTATATGAAATGTACAATCTAATATTCAATATTAATTATAGTTCAAAAATTAAGTTTTAAAAACATTAACTTATTAAGCAGTTCTCCAAGAGAAGGCATTGCAGTGGATGCTGGGGTAGCAAGAGTAAGATGACATGAATTTTATTTTCATGTAATCCGTGGTCTGGTGAGAAAAACACCCATGTATACAATTCTGATATGCTATATTAAGTGCTAGGATAAAAATATGGCAACTGTTACTGTGGAAGCATTCCAATGTGTGAGCTCTAATTCTTCTTTGAGGGATACTTGCTTGAATAAGACTTGAAAGGCAGATGAGTAGGGGTTAGTTAGTTAAATGCAGATATAGAGAAAGGACATTCCAGAAGAGAGGTCAGTCTGAGATTATGCACAGGGGTCTGACGATGAGAACTAAGACAGGTGTCATTATCTCCAATACAAAAATGGAGGCACTGAGGCTCAGTGAAGTCAAAGAACACCTCCTGATACTCCCCCCAAGATTATTCAATTTACTAAGTGGTAGAGTCAGGAATAAATCCCTAACTGGTGTGACTAGAAAGTTCATATTCTTTCCATTACTTTAAGCTACTTCTTCATAGGAATTTAACATTTAAGCCTGGAGACTTTGAAGTCTAAGCACTCTAAGGGGAGGAATTAAATTGACTATAAATGCCAAGAAGAAAGGCATAAGACAGTTAAAGGAAATTTAACAACAAAAAGACAAAGAGCAAAGAACAGAAAGTAAACAAAGCAGAAGCAATGAGAATCCAAGTTATAACCTGAATAGTTGTTATTAAAACTTCTTAAATGCTGTTACTGAGAGAGCTGGAGTAGGTCAAAATTCAGCCTTCTCAGGCCGGGCGCGGTGGCTCACGCTTGTAATCCCAGCACTTTGGGAGGCCGAGGCGGGTGGATCACAAGGTCAAGAGATCAAGACCATCCTGGTCAACAGGGTGAAACCCCGCCTCTACTAAAACTACAAAAAATTAGCTGGGCATGGTGGCATGTGCCTGTAATCCCAGCTACTCAGGAGGCTGAGGCAGGAGAATTGCTTGAACCCAGGAGGCGGAGGTTGCGGTGAGCCG
>NW_016107808.1:465028-519884 GCF_001604975.1 Cebus imitator | reverse complement strand
AAAAAAAATTCAGCCTTCTCTAATTTTCACCGTCTCTTTGCCTAGCGAACACATTGTTTATCTCATTTATTGCAACATTTGTGTTTTGATAATGTGAATTCTAACGGAAGCCCCGAGTCTTTCATTTACAATTCCTTTTTTTCTCATACTGATATATGTCACACATGCAAAAGGCCCCACACTAATTTTCCTGAAACTTGTTCATTGATGCAAACATGTTTCATAAAATAATGACTGAACTGGTCTTGAAAGACAGCTCTCCCTACGCATTAATGGAGCCAATCATTAACACTGGGCCTTTCCATCACTTCTTTTGTACATTTTTGTCATTATATAAAGTCAAGCAAAACAGAGCCAAACAAAATGCACACAATCCTGTTTCCAGTAGGAAGAACAAAGAAAGCTGCAGACCTTACATTTGCAGGTAAGTCCATTTTGGGGTGGTAGCCAGCTGCTTTTTGATGCACCTATTGACTGATGATTCAGGAATGGAATTAGTGTGAAATATCTATCTGGCCCATTGCTGTCCCTGCTGATAGTTGATTTTTAGGATTTGGTATTGTTTTGCTGCATATTACAGAAATATGATGCCATGTCTTACATTCAAGTAAAAAAGAAATAAAAGTTAATGAGCTATTTAGCTCAGTATTGGGAAAATTTATTTGTAAATCGGTGTATTGAAAATGATGCATCCACAATCAGGAACAGCCTTGCACCAGCTAAATATACCACAGTAGAAATAAATTCTAACCAGTTTTCCACTTCAGAATCTCTTTTGTTTTGTCACAACAGTGTGTTAATTTCTCTTAATCATCTGGCTTCATTGCTGTTGTAATTTAACTTTTCTCTCTTTCAATTCATGAGACAACTTTTGTGTCTCCATTTTCTTTGTTAATGAAGGCCTGATCATGTACATTCTCTGTTAGAAGCCAGACAAAGAAAGAATGCAATTCAAGGTTTCAGTCAGTAAACACAAATAAGACAAGAGTAGATGCTGTGGAAATTTGTAAAGTAAAAACAAAAACAAGTGTTTACTGTATGCTTTCTTCCCCTGCTCTCTCACCACAGCTCCCTCGCTAACTTACAATGAAAGCCAGAGTCAGCTATTTACATGTTATCTACAAGGAAGCTATGTTTAACTTTTACTTGGACCAAAATATCTTTAGCAAATAGCGTTCTGACATCATACAGTATTACCAATGTATATTGCATGATTATGTTCCATCTTCACCACTTCCACACAGTCAACTACACACATTTAAAAAAATGTCTTGGGGCCCTGTGTCTAAAATATCAAAAATACTTCTTTAAAAACTTTCCTCAATTAACCAATTTGAAGAAAATGCAACTTACTTAACTAAATAATAGAGGACTACTCCCTCAGGTACAGTGGTCAGAGGTATCTTTGGCAGATATGGATACTGAACGGAAATTGAGGCAAGTCTCAATATAATTAAGGTAGAGGCCGCTTGAATGTTCATCAGGGTTATGACCCTTTCACCAAATGATTCTTTCATAAAAAGTTCCTGGCATATTACAGGTCTTTACTGGAGATTAAAAGTTTGACAACTGGGCATTATATGAACATATAATCTAATTTTTCCACCATAAATTATGTGCTATTCAAACATGAAGTAATAAAAATCTGGCCCAACAATAAATAAGTTACCATCAGGTAGAAGTGTGATTTATAAGGCAAGTCTTGAGCAGATCCAGCAGGAAAAATAAGTTGTAGGAACAGATAACTTATATTCCCAATGTGACTATTCCTGCTAGATGGCTATAACTCTCTCCACCCACACCTATATCCTCCCAGCTAGTTCCTAATGGACATTTGACTGCAGGATAGGAAATATTTGTGGCTGTTACAGATGGAGCCACACTAGTAGAACGTGGACTGCGGTGTTGCTAAACCCACTCAGGAGTGGCCCTAAATGACACGGATGAATGAAATCCTCCAAGTAGACATAATTTTAAACATTACATTTTGGTTGTCCAGTTTTTCTAGAATGAGAGAAAGCTTAAAATATAAATTCATGGCCATTGCTGTATGATCAGGAATTTGGAAGGAATAGAATCAGAAGTTTGGTCACAAGGAGTTCTGCAGAAGAGATATGTAAATAAACCCCTCAGAATGGGCATCTAGGTTGAACATAAAACTTCTGTCCCTTCTTAAAGTCTCACCAAAGGTCATCCAGTGTAGAGTAGTCTCAATAATCAGATGAACAAAATGACGCATTCTGCATATGTTGAGGGAATTGCTGCTTGCAATCTGCTGCTTGTTGAATGAGCTCATGAACAAAGAAGACACAATGTCTAGAATAAAGGTAATTAATAGGCTTTCCTTCACCAAGATGATCTGGTTACCACAAGTCCTGAGTAAAGGAGCTACCCCAAACTGCCAATAGTAAAGCTTATCACTCCGTCTCTTTTATGCTACTACAAACAATTCAGCTATCTGAAGCAAGGTTAGTTTGTCTAGATTCCTTCCATCATTGTGGAGCTGTAATATTCACATTGGGACGGAATTTATTTGGGATTTGCATATTATTACCCTTCTGGTATGAAAATTTATAAATTAATGTTTTATGATGCTTTCCAAAATAATGGCTAACTCTTCTTTAAAAATTGAGATATGTACTGTTGCCTATGAAATAAAATGGCCTATAGCACAAAAGCAGCTGCCCTTATGAAATGCTAAACTGGTCAAATGAAGACCCAGATAAGGAAGCAACAAGAAGAGCAACTGTTAGAGTTTGGAGGGTTGTCCTACACAATGCTTTATACAGTGTAAATCAAAAACAGAATTATAGTGTTGTTTCTGCCCTACTAGAATACATGGATCCTGGAATCATGGAATGGAGTGAGAAGGATATGAGACATGGTACATTATTTGAATCCATATCAAGTCACAGACTGCAGCTAATATCCTCTCTAGTCAAATGGTCAAGGACTTGGGAAGAATAAGATTTGAAGACACATGCCAAGGAGGTTTGGGGAAGAAGTGTGCATAAGATCACTTCAGAAAATGCTCAGAGTGTAAGAATATTTGTAGCCCATGTAAATCTCAGAGAAAGCTCTTAATTGCAGAGAAGACTTTAAGTTTTATGAACTACTTCATATGTTGAAAAAGGTATTCAAAGATATAACAAAAACCTCTGTGCTCACTACCCAGATTAAGAAATAAAGCATCGTCAGTACTGTTTAAAGTACTTAGACAACGTTTCATGATTTCAATGTCCATACTTTATATCCTCCCTCAAAAGAAACTATTTTGAATTTATCTTCCCACCCATATCTTCATATGTTTATTACATGTGTACACATAAACAAAAATATATATAATGTTTATTCTTATGTTTTATCTTTTATATAAAAGGGACTATATTATCTGGATCCCTCTGCAAATCAACTTGTTTTTATGTATTTATTCATATATTATTTATATGTATTTATTCATATATTTTTATGTATTTATGTGTGTGTGTGTATATATTTTTTAAACCTTTAAGTTCAGAGGTTCAAGTGCAAGTTTGTTACATAGGTAAATTTGTGTCATGGGGACTTTTTGTACAGATTATTTCATCATGCATGTATTAAGTTACTCTCCATTGGTTATTTTTTTTTTTTAATTCTCTCCCTCCTCCCACCATCCACACTGTAATAGGTCCCAGTTTATGTTGTTTCCCTCTATGTGTCCATGTGTTATCATTATTTAGCTCTCACTTATATGTAAAAATATGAATTGTTTGGTTTTCGATCCCTGCATTAGTTTGCTAAGGATATGACCACTAATTTCAACCATGTTCCTACAGAGGACATAATTACGTACTCTTATGTGGCTGTACAATATTCCATGGTGAATATGTACATTTCCTTTATCCAGTCTATCACTGACAGGCATTTAGGTTGAGTCTATGTTTTTGCTATTGTGAATAGTGCTTCAATGAACATATGCTCACATGTATCTTTAGAATAGAATGATTTATATTCCTTTGGGTATATACCCAGTAATGGGACTGCTGACTCAAATGGTATTTTTGTCTTTATGTGTTAGAGAAATTGTCACACTGTTTTCCACAATGGCAAAACTAATTTACACTCCCACCAGCAGTGTATAAGTCTTCCTTTTTCTCCAAAACAAGTATCTGTTATTTTTTGACTTTTCAGTAACAGCCATTCTGACTGGTGTGAGATGGCATTTCATTGTGGTTTTCATTTTCATTTTTCTAATTATCAGTGATGTTGATTTTCATATGATTGTTGGCACATGTGTGCCTTCTTAAAAAAAATGTTCATGTCATTTGCCCACATTTTAATGGGGTAGGGTTTTTTTTTCCTTGTAAATTTGGTTACGTTCGTTAGAGATGCTGGATATTAGACCTTTTTAAGATACATAGTTTGCAAAAATTTTCTCCCATTCTGTAGGTTGTCTGTTCACACTGTTGATAGTTTCTTTTGCTCTGCAGAAGTTCTTTAGTTTAATTATATCCCATTTGTCTACTTTTGCATTTGTAGCAATTGCTCTTGATGTCGTCAATGAGAAATACTTGCCCATGTCTGTGTCCTGAATGATATAGCCTAAATTTTCTTCCAGAGTTTTTTATAGTTTTTGGTTTTAAGTATTTAATCCACATGGAGTTGATTTTTGTATATGGTGTAAGGAAGTGTTCCAGTTTGAATCTTCTGCATATGGCTAGCCAGTTACCATAGCACCATTTATTAAGTAGGGAATCCTTTCCTCATTGCTTGTCATTGTCAGGTTAAGATTGAATAGTTGTATGTATGTGGTCTTATATCTGGATTATTTAATCTGTTCCATTGGTCTATATGTATGTCTTTGTACAAGTACTGTTCTGTTTTAGTTACTGTAGCCCTATAGTATAGTTTAAAGTCAGGTAGCATGAAGACTCCAGCTTTGTTCTTTTTGCTTAAAATTTCTTTGACTATTCAAGGTCTATTTTGGTTCCATATGGATTTTAAAATAGTTTTCTCTAGTTCTGTGAAGAATGTCAATGGTAGTTTAACAGGAATAACATTGCATCTGTAAATTCCTTTGGGCAGTGGAATCATTTTAACAATATTGATTCTTACTACCATGAGCATGGAAAGTTTTTCCACTTGTTTGTGTCATCTGAATTTTTTTAAGCTATGCTTTGTAGTTCTCCTTTTAGAGAGAACTTTTACCTCCCTAGGTAGTTGTATTTTACCTCCCTAGTTAGCTGTATTTCTAGGTATTTTGCTTTTTTTGTCACAATTCTAAATGAGTGTCTGTTCCTAATTTGGCTCTCAGATTAACTGTTATTGGTGTATAGAAATGCTAGTGATTTTTGCAGGCTGATTTTATATCCAGACACATTGCTAAAGTGGTTTATCAGCTTAAGAACATTTTGGTCTGAGCCTATAGGGTTTTCTAGATAGAGAATAATGTTATCTGCAAACAGGAATAGTTTCACTTTCTCTCTTCCTATTTGGATGCCCTCTATGTTTTTTTTTTTTTTTTCTTTTGCCTGATTGCCGATCCACAACATCCAATACTATGTTAAATAGGAATGGTGACAGAAGACATCCTTGACTTGTGCCAGTTTTCAAAGGGAATGATTTCAGCTTTTGCCCATTCAGTATGATGTTAGCTGTGGTTTGTCACAGGTTACTCTTATTGTTTTGAGGTATGTTCCTTCAATATCTAGTTTATAGAGAGCTTTTAACATGAATGGATGTTGTTATCAAAAACATTTTTCTGCATCTATTTAATCACCATTTTTTTTCTTTAGTTGTGTTCATGTAATGAATCACAATTACTGATTTTCTGATATTGAGCACACCTTGGATACCGTGGATGAAAACTGTATGATTGTGGTGAATAAGTTCTTTGATGTATTGCTGAACTCAATTTGCCTGTTTTGTTAAGGATTTTTGCATCCATGTTCATCAAGGCTATGGGCCTGAAGTTTCATTTTTTGTTGTTGTATCTCTGCCAGGTTTTCGTATCATGATGATGCTGGTCTCATCCAATGAGTTAGGGAGAAGTCCCTCCTCCTAAAATATTTGGAATAGTTTCAGGAGAAATGGTTCCATCTACTCTGTATATCTGGTAGAATTGAGCTGTGAATCCCTTTTGCCCTGGGCTTTTATTGGTTGGTAGACTACTTATTATGGGGTCAATTTCAGAACCAATATTGTTATTGTTCTGTTCAGGTATTCAATTTCTTCATGGTTCAGTCTTGAAAGGGTATATGTGTCCAGGAATTTTCAATTTCTTGTAGATTTTCTAGTTTATGTGCATAGAAGCTTTCATAATATTGTCTGATGGTTGTTTGTATTTCTGTGGGGTCAGTAGTAATATCTGCCTCATTGTTTTTTATTGTGTTCATTTGAATCTTTTCTATTTTCTTCCTTAGTAGTCTAGCTAGCAATCTAACTATTTTATTGATTTAAAAAAAGAGATCCTGGATCCACTGATCTTTTGCAATGGTTTTCCATGTCTCTATCTCTTTCAGTTCAACTTTGATTTTGGTTATTTCTTATTTTCTGCTAGTTTTGGATTTTGTTTACTCTGGGTTTACTGGTTCTTTTAGTTGTGATGTTAGATTGTTAATTTGAGATATTTCTAACATTTTGGTTTGGGCACTTAGTGCTTGAAATTTCCCTTTTGACTGTGCCTTAGCTGTGTCCCAGAGGTTCTGGTACATTTTATCTTTGTTCTCATTAGTTTCAAAAAACCTTTTTTATTTCTGCCTTGATTTCATTATTTACCCTGAAGTTATTTAGGAACAGGTTGTTCAATTTCCACATAATTGTGTCATTTTGAGTGGATTTCTTAGTCTTGATTTTTAATTTGATTACGCTGTGGTCTGAGAGAGTGGTTGTTATGATTTCACTTCTTTTACATTTGCTGAGCAGTACATTACTTCTGATTATGTGATCAGTTTTACCATTAAGTGCCATGGGGCAATGAGAAAAATATATTTTCTGCTTTTTTGGGTGAAAAGTTTCATATATATCTGCCAAGTCAATTTGATCCAGTGCTGAATATCTTTGTTCATTTCCCATCTTAACGATCTAATATTGTCAGTGGGATGTTAAATTCTCCCACTATAAATGTGTGGAAGTCTAAATCTCTTTGAAGGTCTCTTACAACTTGCTTTATGAATCTGGGATCTCCTGTGTTGGGTACATATATATTTAGGATATTTGTTGAATATCTTTGTTGAATTAAACCCATTACCACTATGTAATGCTCTTCTTCCTCTTTTCCGATGTTTTCTGGTTTAAAGTGTGTTTTTTCAGGAACTAGGATTGCAACCTCTGATTTTTTCTGTTTCTCATCTTCTTGGTAAATTTTCCTCATTCCTTTATTTTGAACCTATATGTGTACTTTGCATGTAAGATGTGTCTGCTGAAGACACCATGCCAACAGACCTTAATTCTTTATCCAGCTTGTTATTGTGTTTTTAAATAGGGTCATTTAGATGATTTACAATTAATATTAGTATTGATATGTGTGGATTAGATTCTGTCATCATGATGTTAGCTGGTTATTTTGCAGACATGTTTATGTGGTTGCTTCATAGCGTCACTGATTTGTGTACTTCAGTGTGTATTTTTAGGGGCTGGTAATGATCTTACCTTTCCATATTTAGTGCTCTCTTCAGCAGCTCCTCTAAGGCAGTACTGGTGGTAACAAATTTTCTCAGCATTTGCTTGTCTGAAAAGAATCTTATTTCTTCTTTGCTTATGAAGCTTAGGTTGGCTGGATATATAACTCTGGAAAGGAAATTCTCTTCTTTAATAATGTTAAATATTGCCTTCCCAGTCTCTTCTGGCTTTTATGGTTTCAGCTGAGAGGTTGGCTGTTGGTCTGATTGGTTTCCATTTATAAGTGACCTGACATTTCTTTCTAGCTGCCTTTAACATTTTTTCTTTCATTTCAAACTTGGAAAATCTGGTGATTATGGGACTTGGTGATGGTCTTCTCCTGGAATATCTTACTAGGGTCTCTGCATTTCCTGAATTTGAATGTTGGCTACTCTAGTTATGTTAGGGAAGATTTTATGGATGTTATTCTAAAATATGTGTTCTAAGTCGGTCCCATTTTCCCCATCTCTTTCAGGTACACCAATCAGTCATAGATTCAGTCTCATTACACAATCACACATTTCTCAGTGGTTTTGTTCATTCCTTTTCATTCTTTTCTCTCTATTACTGTCTGCTTATCTTACTTCAGAAAGGTTCTTATCTGCCTGTCTTATTTCAGAAACGAAGCCTTCAAGCTCTGAGACTCAATCCTCTGCTTGGTCTATTTTGCTGTTACTACTTATGATTGCACTGTGAAATTCTTGTAGTGTGCTTTTCAGCTCTATCAGGTCATTTGCATACTCCTCTATATTGGCTATTTTGTCTGTCAGATCCTGAAACTATTTTTCATTGTTTTAACAAATATTTATTTGAAGTTTCCAAAGCAATACCATGACACTGTGCTAAGCTGCTGGTGAAATATGCAGCCAGAAAGCAGACACCTGTCCTAATGGAGCTTACCACCTCATTGGGGAAACAATAAGTAGACAAATAAATATAAAGTGTCTTAATAAAGTCAATTTTTTAGGACAAAATTATATTCTTCTTTAACCTTTTGTGTGATGACAGGTTTTTAAATTTTAAATTTTATTTCAATAGTTTTGGGGGAACAGGTGGTGCTTGGTTGTGGGGAAGAGTTCTTTAGCGGTAATTTCTGGGATTTTGGTGCACCTATCACCCAAGCAGTACACGCTATACCCTTTGTGTAGTCTTTCAGCACTAACCCCCGTCTCCCATTCCCCCGAGTCTCTAAAGTCCATTATAACATTCTTATCTATTTGTATCCCAATAGCTTAGCTCCTGCTTATAATAATTATCAGGGCATACAATGTTTGGTTTTCTATTCCCAAGTTACTTCGCTTACAACAATTGTCTCCATCTCCATTCAGGTTGCTGCCAATGCCAATTTCATACCAATTTTTTTTTTTTTTTTTTTTTNTCTGTCTTTAAGGACTCTCCCCAGGCTCAAGTACAGTGGTGTGATCTTGGCTCACTGCAACCTCTGCCTCCTGGGTTCAAGTAGTTCTTTTGCCTCAGCCTCCCTGAGCAGCTAGGACTACAGGTGTGTATCACCATGCCCAGATAATTTTTTTTTTTTTTGTATTTTTAGTAAGATAAGTTTTCACCATGTTGGCCAGGCTGGTCTCAAACTCTTGACCTCAGGTTATCTGCCTGCCTTGGCCTCCCAAAGTGCTGAGATTACAGGCATGAGCCACTAGATCCAGCCTATTTCATTCCTCTTTAGGTTGAATCATATTCTATGGTGTATATATACCATATTTCCTGTATTCATTTGTTTCTTGGTGAGCACTGAGACTGGTTCTATATTTTTGAAATTGTGAATTTTGCTGCTTTAAATATGCATGTACAGGTGTATTTTTTGTATCATGACTTTTTTTTTTCCTCTGGGTAGATATCTAGAAGTGGGATTCCTGGATCAAATGGTGATTCTACTTTTAGTTCTTTAAGGACTCTCCCCAGTTTTCCATAGTGGTAGGACTAGTTTACAATCCCACAAGCAGTGTAAAAGTGTTCCCTTTTCAACACATCCATGCCAACATCTTTTTTTTAAATTATTTCTTAATTATAGTCATTTTTGCAGGAGTAAGGTTGTACCTCATTGTGGTTTTTATTTTCATTTCCCTGATAAGTAGTGATGTTGAGCATTTTTTTCATGTTTGTTGGCCATTTGTATATCTTCTTTTGAGAATTGACTATTCATGGCTTTGTCCACTTTTTGATGGGTTCATTTGGTTTTTGTTCTTGCTCATTTGCGTGATTTCCTTGTCAAATCTGGATGTTAGTCTTTTGTCAGATGCATCATTTGTGAATACATTCTCTCACTCTGTGGGTTGTCTGTTAACTCTGCTGATTATTTCTTTTGCTGTGCAGAAGCTTTTTAATTTAATTAAGTCCCATCAATTTATCTTGATTTTTGTTACATTTCCTTTGGGTTATTAGTCATGAGGTATTTTCCTAAGCCAGTGTTTAGAAGGTTTTTTCAATGTTATCTTCTGTAATGTTCATGGTTTTAGGCCTTAGATTTAAGTCTTTGATCCATGTTGAGTTGATATTTTTTTAGGTGAGAGATGAGCATGCAGCTTAATTTTTCTACATGTGACTTGCCAGTTATCACAGCACCTTTTCCCACTTTACGTTTTTATTTGCTTTGTCAGAGATCAGTTATCTGCAAATATTTGGCTTTACTTCTGGATTCTTTATTCTGTTCCACTGATCTACATGCCTATTTTCCTACCAGTAGCATGCTGTTTTGGTAACTATAGCCTTGTACAGTTTAACATCGGGTAATATAATGCCTACAGATTTGTTCTTTTTGCTTAATCTTGCTTTGGTCATGCAGGATCTCTTTTGGTTCCATATGAAGTTTAGAATTATTTTTTTCTAGTTCTTTGAAGAACGATGATAGTATTTTGATGGTAATTGCACGAATTTGTAAATTGCTTTTGGTGCTGTGTTCATTTTCGCAATATTTATTCTAAGCACCCATAAGCATG
Source organism: Cebus imitator (assembly GCF_001604975.1). Classification (NCBI taxonomy): domain Eukaryota; kingdom Metazoa; phylum Chordata; class Mammalia; order Primates; family Cebidae; genus Cebus; species Cebus imitator. The sequence continues at coordinate 509,292 of NW_016107808.1, read as the reverse complement.
GGATGTGTTTCCATTTGTTTGTGTCATCTATGATTTCTTTCAGCAGTGTTTTGCCATTTTTCTTGTGCAGACCTTTCACTTGTTTGGTTAGTTATATTTCTATGTATTTCTCTCTTTTTTTTTTTGCATCTGATGTAATGTATTATCATAATTTTTAGCTTGCTTGCATTGAGTTATAATGTATTCCTTGAACTCAGTGACCTTTCTTTCTATTCATATTCTACTTCCATAATTTCAGCCATGTCAGTTTCAGCCCAGTTTCCAACTCTTGATGGAGATGTAACATAGTCATTTGGAGGGAAGGGGGCACTCTAGAATGGCTGCTCTGCTGAGACTCTACATTACTCTGGGTATCAGATTGAAGGCCCTAGTTCATGAGTGGGTTCATGAGGGGATCTCCTGATATGTAGGTTGCAAAGATCCAAGGAGGAATAATGGTTTCCTCAGTCACACATTCACTCATCACTTTCTTGTGTTGAGGAGATTCCCTTGGTTCTGTGTTGCTCCCAGGTGGGCCATCACCCTGTCATACTTTTCTCCATTCTCCATGAGTTGAGTTGTTCCTTTGATTAGTCCCAATGAAGGTACCTGGACATTTCATTTGAAGGTGCTGTACTTACTCACCCCTTCCATTTCTCTCCATGAGAGTCATGTACCCTAGCTGCTTCTAGTTGGCCACCTTGGCCACTCATTCAATGAATCTCTATTTATATTTTTGGTCAAGATAAGAACACTCCATGATTAATTTTCACTTATGTATAGTATTTCAATGTATGAATTTATTATGATTATAGTTACTCATGTTCCTTTTGAGTACCATATATGTTGTTTTAATTTATTTTTGCCATAACAAATAATTCTGTATTATTTTTACCTGTCTGGTTGTGAATTAAGTTTATCTTGGGTAGTCTCTGTAGCTGATTATATTGTTTGAGTAAAAAAACTTTTCTTTCTTACCACCAATTTGTAATTAATATAGTGCATTATAAATACACACTCATATATATGCATACATGTATGTATACATATGCATATATGTGAATGCATATATATGTATACGTGTGTATATAATAAAAGATTTATTAGGCTACATAAGCTATGTTTTTTTTTCTTCTGAAATTTGTTCTGAAACTTGAAGTCAGCAAGCAGATAGATGGTCAGGGAGAATATATTGGAAGTGAAGTGAGGGAGAGCAAGAGAACACTGGAGTCTATTCAGATGAGCAGGAGCTAATAAAGATGAGTTAAAATACACACAAATGTCTACTGCCCCCAACTTATATGATGAGGGTCTCTTGCAGAATAAGCTGGTGCCCAGAATCATGGATCTAAACCCATACCTGGAATACATATTGGAGAAGCTGAAGAGTAGATCTTACAGGTGCTGCAGGACCTGTTGGCCTAGCTGCTACTGTAAATAGAAAAGATAAAGCCAGTAGACAAACTTTATGCATAAACTGCAACTGTGCCTTTGGCTCAATTTCAACATTCTGAACATGAAAACAATATAATTTACATTAAATTTCTGCCTTACAAATGACAAGAAAGATACCTTATAAAGTCCCTAGTAACTGCAACCTATGGAGGAAAGAAAATCCTGGGAAACATAGTTCAACTTTTAGTAATAAAACAAAATACAAATTTACCAGATTAACTATATTTTATATTCCTTTCTCTTTCACCTTAATTTCTTATTTGTCTCCATTTCTCCTACTATTGACATAGGTTTACTGATGATAATCATATTTTACAAATTAGTCCATGAGTTGAAGAGTGCTACAAATGGTCACAGGAGTATTAGGAATGTTGGGAAAACTGGCTAGCCATATGCAGAAAGCTGAAACTGGATGCCTTCCTTACAACTTATACAAAAATTAACTCTAGATGGGTTAAAGATATAAACATGAAACCTAACACCATAAAAACTCTAGAAGAAAACCTAGGCAGTTCCATTCAGGACATAGGCATAGGCAAGGACTTCATGACTAAAACACCAAAATCAATGACAACAAAAGCCAAAATAGACAAATGGGATCTAATTAAACTCCAGAGCTCTGCACAACAAAAGAAACTATCAATAGAGTGAACTGGCAACCAACAGAACTGGAAAATTCTTTTTCAAGCTACCCATCTGACAAAGGGCTACTAGCAAGAATCTATGGAGAATTTAAACAAATTTACAAGATAAAAGCAAACAACCCCATCAAAAAGTGGGCAAAGGATATGAACAGACACTTTTCAAAAGAAGATATTTATGCAGCCAGAAAATATATGAATAAGTGCTCACCATCACTGGTCATTAGAGAAATGCAAATAAAAACCACATTGAGATATTACCTCATAGCAGTTAGAATGGTGATCATTAAAAAATCAGGAGACAACAGATGCTGGAGACGATGTGGAGAAATAGGAATGTCTTTACACTGTTAGTGGGAGTGTAAATTAATTCAACCATTGTGGAAGACAGTGTGGTGATTCCTCAAGGATCTAGAAATAGAAATACCATTTGACCCAGCAATCCCATTACTGGGTATATGCCCAAAAGATTATAAATCATTGTACTATAAAGACACATGAACAAATATGTTTATTGTGGCAATGTTCACAATAGCAAAGACTTGGAACCAACACAAATGCCCATCAATAATAGACTGCATAATGAAAATGTGGCACATAGACACCATAGAATACTATGCAGCCATAAAGAAGGATGAGTTCATGTCCTTTGCAGGGACATGGATGAAGCTGGAAACCATCCTTCTCAGCAAACTGACAGAAAAACAGAAAACCAAACACCACATGTTCTTACTCATAAATGGGCGTTGAACAATGAGAACACATGGCAGGGAGGGGAACATCATACACTGAGGCCTGGGGGGTGGGGGACTAGGCTATGGGAGGAATAGCAGGGGGTGGGGCATTGGGGAGGGATAGCATTAGGAGAAATACCTAATGTAGATGACGGGGTGATGGATGCAGCAAACCACCCCCATGGTACGTGTATACCTATGTAACAAACCTGCACAATCTGCACATGTACCCCAGAACTTAAAGTATAAAAAAAAAAGTTAAAACATAAATAAAAACAATTAAAAATTTAAGAAATTTAAATAAAGACTATGAGTTCAGGAAAAAAAAAGAAAGAAAGGAAAAACACCAAGAGATACTGGCTTGAAAATGAAAGAAAGAATGCAGGAGATTTTGAGTCTTCATTTAGAGAGGAGAGAAGTGTGTTTTGGGTTGTATGATGAAGAGTTACATCGTGTTGAGAAAGATGTTGTTTTGGAGAGATTAAAGAAAGGAGCAGTACAAAGTGTGAATCATGTTGGGTACGATTATCTAGCTATTGTGTACAATAAAGGGAAAACCTTTCCTTTTGGGAAATTTTATCTTTGTGAATAGATTGGATGGGAAGGAGTTTCCTCATACCTAACTCCTATTGTGTAGAAAAAGTAGTAAAATCACTGTAACGACTTTAAAATCATTCTTGGCACTCTCAAACTTCAGTGAATTTTATAATGATGGAACAAACACGTAGAAGTCATTCATCGAAATAAATCAAGCTGTACACAGTAAATCCAAAAAGAAACAGTGGACTTTTAAATACCTTGTGTGAATAATAATGAAGACTCAACAAATAATATTCATTTACCAAATGTTATTAGTAATAGACTTCAGGAATTTCCTTCCTTTCTAGAAAAACCAACCAATCACCCATTCAAATATTCACTGTATTTTAATGTTGTAACTTATTTCTACCTTGTTTATAATATTCTGAGACATTTATCCTTTATACAGTTTTCTCATTGATAACAGATACATAAATGCTATTCAAGAACCCAGATTTAATTTTTCTAATGAAAATCTTTATTAAATAAAGTTCCACTTTAATTCTCTTTTCTCTTCATCCTTTGTTTTTCTTCATTCTAAGTCCATCAGAAGTGAAATAACATCCCTGTCTTATTAGTAAAATATATGAATACAAATTTGTGCATAACACAATTTTCCACAATAACTTTATTCCATTCTAGGGATACTTATAAGTTAATACTGATAATTTATTTTAGAGGGATGACCTTCTTCATATTTGAGTAATATATTAGATAATAAACCTCCTGGGGAAAGTAGTTCTCAATTCAAAAGTATTTTCTTTTACATACGCATATATGTATACACACATATTTGTGTACATATCAGAGACTGGGTGAGTGTAGAAGTAATTAAGTGGTGATATTTATCTAATGGTCTGAACCTTGATAGTTACGGTAGCTAAGGTTTCTGGCATAACTTACTTCTTGTTAGACTGCTTTATCATCAACACTAACAGTGCTCTGGCTAATAAGAACGTCATAGGAAGCTGGTAACCATTTTAATGTAATAGCATAAAATCTGAAATTGCAACAGGAGAGTGCCTGACTGCCCAACCTATTAATGACTCACTCTTAAATATAAGAGGCAGCAAAGATTTTTAGATATTCCTGCAGGGAAAAAAAGATAAAATTGAATTAACTTCAGGTAGAACATTTTGCCTCAATTTGGCCTCTAAAAACAGTGAAACAGAAAAATACATGATAATGAATTTAAAGTATTAAGAAAGTCAAAAGCATTTTGCTTTCTAAAAACTGATTTCTACTATTGTGAAAAGTCTTGTAAAGAAGAGCTCTAAATTTCCTCCTTCAACTTTCAAAAGCCAATTATGGATAGCAAATTATTTGGATGACAACACTGGGTAAATATCACCAGAATATGTTAAATAAAGTAACATCAACAATGGCAGCCTATTCTGTTCCAAAGGCATATTATATGTGAAAGAAAAGAAAATCACTTTTTCTCTTTAGAAATGGCAGGCAAATTATGGTTATCAATTTATAAATAAATATAACATTGGGATGAAAATTGTCACATTAACAATAATAGCTACTGCATATCAAGCATGTACTTTGTGTTAGCCAGTGTGTCAGGTCCTTGATATACAGCCTCTGAGGCAGATAATTATTTTCTCTATTCACAATAAGTACACTAGGGCTCATAGTGGTCAGTTTTCTTGCTGAAGGTCACAAAGATAATTATTGGTAAATCTAGTGTTTCAGCATTCTCAGTCTGACTCCACAAAGCTTTATCTTAAACCATTGTACTATACTGTTCGTTGCATTTAGGCATGCTCTTCCACTATGATTCTGTCACATGGAGCACCATGAATAAAATAAAATCACTCTACTCTCTGAATGAATGGGATTGATCTTGTTTAGATTTCAGAAATTCCATGTTATATAAATATCTCAAGATCGACCTACAGAAAATTATTTGATTCAGACAATTTTTCAATGAATACGTAAAGAGTTTAATCATTCAAGTTTCTTTATCTTATAGCAAGCAGAGAGGAATCAAACTGAATCTATACATCTAGATTTTAAGGACCAAGACGTATAGTTAGATTTATAAAACCGTGAGAAAATAGTAGATGTTTCAATTTCAGACTACTATTAGAATGAATACAGGGAGAGTTGAGTGTGACAACTTTTCTAGATAATCTGTTTCTCAGATTGTCATCACTTTTAATATAAACAGGAGAATATGTTACAGGCATGGCATAATCAGGAGCCCATGATGCCAAGTTTCTACATTATGGTATCAGATTCAGATGGCTCCAAGCTAAAGATTTGTCAGCTGTCTTCATCATCAAAAATTGGGAAGATTAGATTGCAAAGTTGAATATACATTCTGCCTTTTATGCTGCCAGCAGAATAACATCAAGCTTCAGTGACTTACATGGCAAAGGTCTGTGAACCATCATGTAATATATGTGATAGTGACTGTAACGTTATCATGATTGTGTGTGCTTTTTAGTTTTTAGCAACTTCCTTTGGACACATTCCTACACTGAATTGTTCAGAAGGTGTTTATCAGTTTCTTGCATTAATAGCACAGTTCTCTGTCTCTCTTGGCCTCTGGGCTGCACTTAGATTTCTTCAGATTAAACCAGTATACGTTCAGATATAAATTCAGGGCCAGGGTTTAAAAAGTTGATATGACTTAGATCTAGGATCCACTTAAGAGACAAAAGATTTAATAAAATTCCTTTCAAAATATTTCTTATATCTTCTCAAATGTTATTTCCATTTGCCAATGCACTAGCATAAAATTATATTCTCCTTTTTCAAATCTCCCTCTTAGCACATAATTCATCATCTGTTAATTTTAAGAAAAATACACACTTTCCAGAAAAAAGAGAAGAAAATTATCAAGTGCTCATTTTCTTTTCCCTCCATTAAAAAATCATAATCTTATGATATTTATAATGGGCATGTAAAGGTTTATTATAATTTAGGTGGCTCCATTGCTGACATGAAGTTAAGGAAAAACGATTGGGCTGACTCCCACAAAACTGATGGTTTTCTAAACCCAGAAATTTTATCCAAGTAGTATACTACTCACTCTAGAAAAGCAACGGATGAGATGCTATGTTCACTAACTGTGATAGTACATTCAATTATATGAGGAGAAAGTTTCAAAATAAGAAGCTAATGAAGTTAACACCTCTAAGCATTACTATTTCCACAGCTCTAATGAGCACACCCCAAAAATATACCCTTTGCTTTATCATTATTTGTAACAAAAGTTCCATGAAATTTAGGATATTTAATAAAGAATTTCAGGAATATTAGATCAAATAAACAGGTTTTACTAAACAGGCACACTGTTACTTTATTTCTTTTACGATTACTTTCTCTTTCCATGATATCGATTACTCTATTTGTACCTTCAGTGAATATGTTGGCATCTTATTTGTGGTTTATATCTTTCATGGTTGGGGTAATCTAATAAAACTTGACTATCAGCAGCCAAACTTTAGTGGGAAGATACAAAATGAGAGAACCATCATTACTTTTTTTTTCACATCTACTAACTACTCTGGTCGAGTTTTGCCAGGGTGACTAATATAACAGGAAAATCTATGCCATGTTACTCCCCAAGTTAAAATATTTGCTTAATTCACTTATTAAATTAGTATTTGTAAGCTCCTATTCCATCCTGAACACTTCAAGGTGCTAGAGATAAGAGGTACTCACAGTTCATTTAGCAGACAAACAAGAATACAGTTGATTACAGTGTCCTCTAAAATCAGTGTTCCACCACAGGACAATCAAGGATACTATGTGAACATTTGGAAGAGGATCCTAAAGCAAGGATCCCCATTTTCTGCAGAATAAAGTCAACTTCCTTACTGCGCTTGAAAAGCTACCATGATCTGGTTGCTTTTTACCTCTGGATTCACATAGCCTCACAGTTTGTGCTCCAGCAACACTAGATAGTTTGTTATTGTGCCTAACATACTATGCTGTTTCCTACTTTTCCTCATTTTATACCTTCTGCATAGAATACTCAACCCCATCCTATCTGCCTGGGAGGCACATTAACTTAAGTATCAAGATGCAGCTCCATGTCTGCTACCTCCATAGTTCCTTCCTGGCTTTCACCACCCACTACCGCTTTGTGCCCCATGTTATGTCTTCTGTCATTCTATAACAGTGCTCCTGGTGTTAATGCCTATTTACAAGACTGCTTCACTAGACTATTAGTTGCATGAGATTATAAATGAGGAGTACTGGCTCGTGGCTGTAATCCCAGCACTTTGGGAGGCCAAGGCGGGTGCATAACCTGAAGTTAGGAGCTCAAGACCAGCCTGAGAAACATGACAAAACCCCACTTCAATTAAAAATACAAAAATTAGCCAGACATGGTGACAGATGCCTGTAATCCCAGCTACTCAGGAGGCTGAGGCAGGAGAATCGCTTGAACCGAGGAGGTGGAGGTTGCAGTGAGCCGAGATCGCACCATTGCACTCCAGCCTGGGTGACAAAGCGAGACTCCACCTCAAAAAAAGAAAGAAAGAAAGAAAAGAAAGAAAAGAAAGAAAGAAAGAAAGAAAGGAAGAAAGGAAGAAAGGAAGAAAGAAAGAAAGAAAGAAAGAAAGAAAGAAAGAAAGAAAGAAAGAAAGAAAGAAAGAAAGAAAGAGAAAGAAAGAAAAGAAAGAAAGAAATTAGGAGTACTAACCATGCCAACAGATTAGTTAATATTAATAAGTAAATTTAATGTGGCTATAGTTCTATCATATCCATTACCTCCTCAACAAATATCCAAGGCGGGTGTAGCAGGAATCTCCCCATTTTATTTTACAGATAAGAAACTGATGATCAATGCAATTTAAGTGACTTGCTTAAGTTTACACAATTAGTAAGTGGACAAATCAGTTATGGAACCCATTTCTAATCAGTTCTTATTTCAATGTCCTGGCTTTCATGTCTGGCTGATGTCTATCATATAAATGTGCACAGTTCTTCCATACCAACACATCTCTTTTCACAGCAGAATGTTCAATCCTGTGCCAAAAATGATAGGATAAGTAAGTAAAGCAGCTAATCAGTGCAAATTCATTCCTCCATGACAGAGAACTATTTCCTAGGAAACCAAACCTGGGAAATTTTCTCAGAAATCAAAAGGAACAAATAGATGGCATTTAGTTATTTGACGCTATTCAGAAAGGAAGCTAAAATTATTCATTAAAGTATTAAAAAAATCTTTCTATTGTACCATGAAATAAAAAAAGCATTAATATTATACAATACTAATACTGGTCTATATTCAGTGGTGAAAGCCTAATAACAAAAGAAAAATAGATATAAGTGGAAAATAATAGTGAATTTTTAATAATGGTCTAACGTCCTTAACTTGAAAGTACTGTTTTCTAAGTAAATTATCAATCTAACCTACAACTAAAAATAAAGTTTGCCTTTTATTTTCCTTTTCAGAAAATCCATCATGCAGTAATGAACTTGCCCTTTATCAGCATAACACCACAATGCTAGAAAAGGAAAAAGAAAATGTAATCATCCTGTGTGTGTATATGCACATACACACACATATATATATACACAGACATATATATATGCGTTTGTGTATATATGTATATATATACACACACACACATATATAATTTATATATACATTTATGATTTGTAACTTATGTATATGCAATATATGTATTTTTTGTTGAGAAAGTTTATGTATATATAAAAGCAGCATTTTGTTTCTCTCTGTGACCTCTCCACGACCACACAAACATTACAAGCTCATGACGTGTGCACCCACAGACATGATTTTTACATATAAAATATTTCAGAAAAATTGCCCCAGACATATTTGTTTGAGCCATGTATAATATGAGGCATACTTTAAGAGGAACGACCGAGCTGTGTGACTTGGAGAGAATTGTTCATTTATAGGACGTTGGTGCAATGAGACGGTTGAGGGAAGGGTAAGCTTTCTTGCTTATACCTTAGGCCAGGTTTTCTGCAATGCTGCTAACTTGCTCTTTGAATTGGCTTGTTCGTATTGCACCTCTGGAATCTTATAATTTATTGCTGTCCACTGGACAACTTTGAAATTTTAGAGGAAAAAATTAAAAGGTTTCTATAAGAGTTTTCTCCATATTTGTGCCGTATTTCGTTACAACATTGAAGTATTCAATCTAAAGTCGTTTTCCTTTGGGTATAAGGGCATATTAGCCTTTCAGTCTCTTATGATCCCTATCATCCCAGTGGTTATCTGCTCTTCTGAAGACCATCTGCTCTTTTGTAACTTGTAGCCCACAAGGTCTATATATGCACCAGAGCCTCACTAAGCAATTGGGCATCAAGTGCTGCTTCTTTCCTCAATACTACAAGATGGGGCTTTTTCCCAGAACTTACAGATGATAACTCAGAAGAATGTTTAAGCATTTAACTTACAGAAAGATTAGGTATGCATTCCAAGGCAGGGCCAAATATTAGGACCAGAAGGTGGTAATTCATGTAACTCCTTTCCTTGTACTGTCATGCCACCTCCACAGGGGTAGGGAGAGAGAAGGAATAGAGGATTCATCTTGCCATGTGGACAACAAAGCCATCAGAACTTAATACTGTTTTATAGATAGATGTCAATACGGAGAGGCTATAGTGTTAATTTCAAGATTTAGTCCCCTCTTGGCCAAAGGCTGGGTATTTCAAAACCAAAAATGACATAAAAGTAGGTATGGAGGCAGTAATGATAGAACCCAATGTTATTCATCCTGTAAAATTACAAGAACTCCTCATATTCACCAAAGTCTCTGATGCCTAGTGTTGTCACCTCTTTCATTTTTGCTGCATGCAAAATTATAGCCAACTAGTAGGCATTCTGCTCTCTTAGTGGTAAATTAAGCTGATTTTTGTATCTGCCAGTAACTAGCCATTTATCTTGATCTGCTGACCAAAAGTGTATAGTTTCCCTGCTTTCAGATCACCCTGAAGATCCCGCCAGCCTTAAAGAGTTATTAAGGGGGCGAATCTGACTAGTTCTCCTTAACATGTGAATTTTCTTTAGAACAATATTTGCAAGTGTCCATTGGATCATGACTTTGATAGCAGTTTTAATTTAAACTTAATTCTCTGAAGTTTCTAACAGGTAAATGTGGGTATTAAATGCTTTATTTACTTTGGACAGAACATATTAGAAAAATGAATTCAATATATGTAGTTCTTGTTTCTCCACTGACCACAGAATAAAGTCTATATTTCTGCACATGACATTCAAGCCCCTCACTGACCTGATGTCATTCACCTACTGTTTTTAGCTCCACCTTGCCTTGATTTTTACAGTTCTCATTCTCTAGCATGCCTTCATTTATTTCCTTAAAAAGTTAAATTTAAGTGACTTATATGTTCCTTTGATTAAATCTTTTCAATGGCTTTCCATTAACCTCAGGATAAAGTAACAAATCTAAAATATTACCATGACAATTACACATGATCTGACACCCGCTCACTTCTCTATTAATAATTCCTGCTTTGTAACACTTTCAATTCCTCTAACATTCCATACTTTTTCCCCATTTTACAGTCTTTACATATTCTTATATTACTGCCTGGGATACTTTTTACTAATACATATAACATCACTTTATCATTCTCACAGTCTCTTATGAAATATCACTTTGTCACAGAGCCCTTCTCTGACCACCTACCTAACCTACATTCGTTCTCCTGTATATTGTATTATAACACACCATCCCTCCAGCTGTAAATCTGTGAAACCAGATTAGTTGTGTGCTTTCATAATGCAATGTTGGAGATAGGCATAGAATAGACATTCTCATTTCAAAAGGGAGAAATAGAAAATAAAAGGAATGATCCCAAGTAAATTCAAAACCTAATAGTACATACTCCACTAAATCTTAATGCTTGAGATTAAACATTAAACATTAAGATTGAGCATCTTTGGCTCAATGCTTTGCCAGCCAGACCCACTGGGGTGGCTTTCCCAACTTCTGGACATACTGGATTTGCAATATCACCCTGACAGCTCAGCAGTGTTATGTCGTGGTTTTCTGTGGTGGCCCTATGCATCCTACAGTTCTCAAGATTGAAGTTGTGTATCCAGGGTTTCATAAAATGGTTACACCTTTGGAAATCAAGGAAAAGGGAGCCCTCTCCCAGCCCCACGCCTGTGCATTTTGGGCCTGTGTAGGAGTGGCGGGATTGTTGATCTCCAAATTGCCTTTGGAGTTCTTCTCTTGTCTTAAATATAGCAGGTGTTTACAGTGTCTATAGCTCTATAATCCAGTCCTGTACAGTCTAGGAAATCCAACTTTTCCTTCATTTTGTCCCATTTTCTGTTTCCTTCAGTCCTAGCTAGGAGTGCTTTTGTTAGCATAATCAAATCTCTATTTCTGATGTTTGTGAAGGTGGTTGATTATATCCCTGGTGGTTGACACCCACACTAATAAAGTGATCTGCCTACCCTACCCTTAGTTTTGTTTCCTGAACATTCTTTATTGTTTTTAGTAATATTAAAATGCCGAGAATTTTCCGATTCTTTAATTTCTGGTTTCTTTTTGCTTAGCAATTCCATGTTTTTTCTTGTTTTTTGTTTGTTTTTTCTTCTCTCTCTTTTTTTTTTTTAAATTGTACTTTAGGTTCTGGGGTAAATGTGCAGATCATGCAGGATTGTTGCATAGGTGCATACAGGGCAAGGTGGTTTGCTGCCTCCATCACCGCATCACCCATATCTGACATTTCTCCCCATGTTAACCCTCTCCAACATCCCCACTCCCCGCTGTCCCTCCCCTAGCCACTTCCAGCAGACCCCAGTGGGTAATGCTCCCCTCCCTGTGTCCATGTGTTCTCATTGTTCAACACATGCCTATGAGTGAGAACATGAGGTGTTTGATTTTCTGTTCTTGTGTTAGTTTGCTGAGAATGATGGTTTCCAGGTTCATCCATCTCCATACAAAGGACATGAACTCATCATTTTTTATAGCTGCATAGTATTCCATGGTGTATATGTGCCACATTTTCCTTGTCCAGCCTATCATCGATGGGCACTTGGGTTAGTTCCACGTCTTTGCTATTGTAAACAGCACTGCAAAGAACATATGTGTGCATGCATCTTTATAATAGAGCGATATATAATCCTTTGGGTATATACCCAGTAATGGGATTGCTGGGTCAAATGGAATTTATTCATTTGCTTCCTTTCAACTTTTACTGTATGAAATCAGAAAGAACCAGCAACTTTAACCCTTTTTGCTTAGAAATCTCCTTAGATAAATATTTAATTGCCATATTTTTTGCTCATTTATTATGAGGGTTGCTTTTCTTACAGTTTCTAATAATATGTTTCATTTTCATTTCTATGTAAAATCTTACCAGAATGGCCTTTGCCATTCATATTTTGGTCAACATTCTACTTATGGTTATGTAAGCATTATTTGAGAAGACAGAAGCTTTCTCTAAAGCTCTATTATTTTCTTTAGAAGCTTTCACCATAATTACCTTTAAAAGTACATTCACAGCAATCTAGGTTTTCTCTAACATGTACTTCAACCCTGCCTCTACCCATTATTCAGGTGCAAAGCTGCTTTCATATTTTTAGTAGTTTATTACAGCAGTTGCCCCGTCACTGAGGCTCATTACTAATTTCTGTCTTAGTCAGTTTGGACTGCTATAAGAAAACACCACAGCCTGTATGTCTTATAAACAATGAAAATGTATTTCTCATTGTTTTGGAGGCTGGAAATCTGAGATCGGGATGCCACTGTGATTTAGTTCTAATAAGGGCTTTCTTCTGGGATGCAGGCTGCTCACTTCTCATAATTCCACATGGTAGAAAGAGGATGAGATAGCTCTCTGGGGTCTCTTTTTTAAGGGCACTAGTCCCATGTATGTGGGCTCACTCTTCCGAGCTTTTAAATTCCCAAAGTCAAAATCGCCTAATATCACTATATTGGGACTTTATATTTCAACATATAATTTTGTGGGAACATAAATATTTAATCCAAAACAACACCCAACATAATACTTGTGACAACATTCTTGTGTAAATATCAGCTATTGTTTGTTTTCTTCACTGTATATTAAGACCCCTGAAGGCAGAGTTTATGGCAGTATTCTCAGGGCTCATGAGCACATAATCTAGCACATAGTAAGTAGGTGGTAAATAATATCAGATACATGAATGAATAAATAAGAATGTAGAATAAGTAATAATTCAGTACAAATATAGTTTAACCGAAAGAATGAATGAAACCTAAACTATTGCCAAATTAAATTTGTCCTGCGTTTTTCCAAAAAAACCTTTTCACTGATTATATTTTCTCCTGGGAATTCCTTCTAACCACTCTTCATCTGTTGATAATTAATAATTTTTATTTTCCCAGTTACAATTTTAAATACGTTCAATTATGTAATGCCTATTCAGTTTCCCAATCAGAGCTGATTTTCTTCTCACATGTTTCATTTGCTTATAGTATTGGTTTTTTTTTTGCTTCTTTCTTAGAGAGATTATTTATCACATTCTACTGCAAACTATGCTCAAAAGTCTGTACATTTTCCCCCGTACTTTATGCTTCTGGGGAATGTGAATCAATACTGTTAGTACTTGTTGAAGGAGACTATGAATGACAGTTGTCTCCTCTATATACACTTCCTCCTCCTTCCAATGAAATGAATGTTTAATTGGGTACATAGACACTAAGACAACTAATATATTTCCCAGCCTCCTTTTTAACTAGGTTCAGGCAAATGACTAAGCTCTGACCAATAAGATACATGCTAAAGTTGTGACTTCTGGGTTACATCATTGAAGGAAATGGGTGTGGCTTTGCCCTCCTGTGTTTCTTTTCACCTGACTTGGAAAGCAAGTGAGGAGTCATTTTAGAGTCATCTCAAACAAGCAGAGCAGAGAGGTATAACATCTCATGAAAGACAGAGCAAGAAGATAAAAAGAGCTCAAGGCCTAGCACCATGGATTATAGTTCAAGCATAACAACTCAGAGCTCTTCATGGAGAAGATCTACTACTTCAGACTTTGACATGTAGCAAAAACAAATATTTATCTAATTTCTGCCACTGTTATGTTTGCGCCTCAGTTGCATGCAACTCACTGTATATGTTCATTAATACAAATGTAATTACAAACTTTGTAGTTTACATACTTTTCAATGGAATACCTAACTTTCTATAAGCTATGTGAACAGTGTTTCACAAGATCCTACCAGTAAGTAGGAGTGCCACCATTTTGAATACTTTTAAATGTTTTAGCTTTTTTTGGATCAGACAGTTGACTTAGTTTGCTGTGCTCTCAAAAATAATTATACTTTTACAAATAAGTATCTTGAGTCAGGCCAGTCTGCGACTTTTTCAAATACAGAAAATTGCCTAGCATGTGCTGTACTTCCCAGTGAGTCATTTAACTACTTACTGCTTGGGAACACAATTTGCAAATGTGTATGTGTGTGCGCGCACGCGCATGAGCGCGGTGTGTGTGTTACTTAGGTTTAGTCTATAATGTAAAATCATGAGAAATACAAGAGAAGTCCTCTTCAAGGTTTCTAGCTTTAAATTTATGTTAATGGGGGACAGAATACTGCCCACAAATTTGGAAGGTAAACGATTTTTAATCAACCAAAGATACGCATTGCAATCTAAGAATATAAACACAATTCATTTTTAGCAATAAATGACCAAGAATTAAGACAGACATGGTATAAACAATAATGTTACCTGTCTCCCAAGGTAGTTAATTAATAATAATCTCTTTGTGCCTCAAAAATGTCACTATTTGGGTAATAAATAATAATATGTTCATCTTTGCACATCCCAGAATTTGTAACTGAAACACAAAGCTGTCGGGCTGGAATAAAATGAGGTTCATTCATTAGAATAGACTAATGAGGCTGAGAGTGCAGGAACAGAAGATAGTGCCATGAGATTATGATGAGCAGCTCCAACTTGAGAAGAAAATGTGTGGAAAGGAATGGAAGGCAAATATCTCCCATCCAGGAAGGTGTACCCATTAAAGACAAGTTCAAAAATGTGTGGTCAATCCCTGTTGCTGGAACATAGGATGAGATGCTGAGAAGATGATTCATCTTAGTGCCTTTCTGAATATGAGGGATGGAAATAGAAATCTGGCCTCCATTATCACCATAATTTAATTTTTACTGGGTTACATCACTATGTTATCAAAAATTGTTCCCTGGTACAATCTTATATAGGGTCCTCTGGTACTTTTAAACTAATTAAACTATAATCATCAGTATTTAGTAATGTATGCAGATAATTAAAAACAAATGGTACATAATAGTCCTAGAGGAGAAGTCTAGGTTTTCATCCTTGACCCTCTCATTATAGCCAACAGTTTATACATGCACGTTCACGCAAGTACAAACCCACACACACCTTTTCAGTGGTAATGAACAACATAAATTATAAAACTAGAACTTCATTTCTTTAACTTTAGGCAATTGTATTGCTTGAAAAATGAGAGATTTAGCTTAATTGTGCTAACTTCCACCTCATGGCTTCCTTTTTCCTGAGAATGTTACTGATTATATTATTATATTCAACTCTTCTGTTACCTTTGTATATTTAATAATATGCTTAAATGTCTATCATTTGTTCTATGAAATTTATTTTAAAACATTTTACTGTGAGATAAAACACACATTTGGAAGCATACATGGAAGAAAAACATAGAGCTTAATGAAGTCAATACGCACATGCTTACCACAAAAAGTAAATAAAGCGGTGATAATAACCCAGAGGGAACAGGCGTCTACATTAACCATAAAGATTACTGCAGGTTTACCCTTGACTTTTATGTTAATAATTTCTTAATTTTTCTTTATTTTTTTTACCACTTGCAATCTTAATAATTTTGTTTCCTCATTTTGTGTTTTATGGAAATAAAATCACACATTATGTTTTATTTTGTGTTTACTTCTTTAACTCAACATTATATTAATGCCGCTGTTGCTATGTGTTCAGTCATTTGCGTAACTGTTATTCTACTTTAAAAATATACACAATTATTGCATTCTGGTTTTGACAGATATTGAGGTTATTTATAGAGTTGGCACAATTCGTGTTTATTGGCCATTTTGGATATCCTCTTTAGTGGTATGTTAAAGTTTCTCAAATATTTTACAATAGTTGGGATTGAGAGTATTTGTCTTATCAATTTTGAGGAATTTCTACTCTGCATTAAAAACATTTTGTCAATTTTATGTGTTAAAGCCATCTCCTATTCTGTGGCTTAGCTTTTCAACTTTCTTACATGTATTTATCTCCATCTCTTTCTCTTTTCATGCCTTTTGCATTTTGGTCTGCAATCTGCCAGGATTTGACCTTTTTTGTATATATGTGGGGTGAGGTGAAGGTCTAATTTCGTTTTTATACGGTTATCCAATTTTCTCAGTTGAAATACAATTATTTTCTCCTTATTTTGAAGTATCATCTTTACCATAAGTTAAGAGTTCAAAGTTGTATAAGACTTTTCCTGGACTCTATATTTCACTTAGGAAGTCTATTTATCTCTACTTACTCTATAATACCATATTGTCTGGATTATTATCATTTTATAAATAAGTTTTGATGTCCAGTAAAACAAGTTCTCTCATCTTGTTCTTTAAGATCATTTTAGTTATACTATATATTTGCATTTTCACTTATATTTTAGAATGAGTTTTTCAAGTCAAACAGATAAAGGTCACTTTTTGTTGGAGTTTCACTGAATCTATAGATCTATTTGTAGAAACCTGAGATCTTCACATAATTTAGTGTTCTAATCCATAAATATAGCATAATTTCCATGTATTTAAAGTTTTATTAATTGTGCATAATATGAATTATAAATTTCTGTATAGAAATCTTGCACATATTTAGTTAAACTTATTCTAGGTATTTGACATATTTGATACTATTGTAAATGACAACATTAAAATGTACTTTTGTTGCTTTTGTTGTTAAAAAGATATTACATCCAATGAGTTAGTTAAATTAAGTAATTAAAAAAACAGATCTATAGATTCTTATAATTTTTTCACTATATTAATTTTGTCCAAAAAATGGCAGTTTCCATTCTAATATTTATATACTATATTTTTCTTGTTTCTAGAATCAAGAGTAAAATATTGAATAAAAGTGATAACAGTAGGCACTCTTTTCTTTTAATTGATATCAATATTTTAACATTATAACATTAAGTATAATGTATACTGACTTTGTGTTTTTGTTTAAATTTTCCTCTATAATATTAAGAACTTTGTCTTTATTCTTAGTTTGCTAAGGATTTTCTTCTTACATGTATGTTGAATTTCTCAAATATTATTCTCTGTGTAAAAATTTAGATTATTGAAAGATTTTTCTCCTTTATTTTGTTAAGGAAATATGTTTCATAGATTTTTTTTTGTTTTTTTATTATGGTAAATTACACATACCATAATTGTGACCATCTTATTCATTGCTGACAGTTCAGTGGGATTAAATACATTCATAATGTTGTGCAATCACCACCATCACCAAACTCCATAACCCTTTTCATCTTGTAATACTCAAACTCTATACCCATTAAAAGATAACTCTCCATTGCCCCCTCCCCGCTAGGGCATGACAACCACCATTCTCTTTTATGTCTCTATGATTTTGACTACTCAAGTTATTTCATGTAAGTGGAGTCATACAGTATTTCTCTTTTTTACTAGCTTATTTTATTTAGCATAATGCCCTCAAAGTCCATTAATCTTGTAGCATATTGCAAATGGCCTTCTTTTAAAGGCCAAGTATAAATGTTTCTTATTTATTCAGCCAAATAAACACACTTGGATTTGTTCCATGCTTTAGCAATTGTGAAATATGCTGCTATAAACATAGATGCACAAATGTCTCTTCAAGACTCAGATGGGCTCTGAATTATTGGAAAAACTGCAACTTGATATCTTAGTCATATAATGCTGGATTCTGTTGGTTAATATCATTTAGAAAGTTTGAATCTATGTTTACAAATAATACTAGCCTGTAATTTTCTTTTCATATTTTTTTTAGCCAATTGTCTTGGTGTCAATTTAAGCTGGTTACACAAAATAACTTCCTCATTTCTATCTGAGACCTCCTCAGCCTGGACTTCATTGTCCATATCGCTCCCAGCATTTGGGTCACAACAATTTAACAAGTCTCTAGAATGTTCCAATTTTTTCCTAATCTTCCTGTCTTCTTTTGTGCAATCAACACTCTTTCAACGTCTGTCTGTTACCTAGATGCAAAGTTGCTTCCCCATTTTCAGGTATTTTTAAAGCAATGCCCAAGTTTTCAGTACCAACTTTCTATACTAGTTCATTCTTCTACTGTTATAAAGAACTACCTGAGACTGGGTAATTTATAAATAAAAGAGGTTTAATTGGCTCACAGTTCTGCAAGTTATACATGGTGAAAAGTGGCTTCTGCGTCTGGAGAGGCCTCAGAAAACTTACAATTACGGTGGAAGGCAAAGGGGGAAGCTGGACCTTCCTGTGGGTGGAGCAGAAGGAAGAGAGAGGGGGGAAGTGACATACACTTTTAATCAACAAGATCTCACTATAACTCACGATCATTATGACAGAACCAAGGGGGGATGGTGTTAAACCATGGAAACCACTCCCATGATCCAATCACCTCCAGCATTGGAGATTGCAATTTGATGTGAGATTTGGGAAGGGACACAGATACAAATCATATCAATAGGTATATAATTATATCTGTTATTTTTGCTTTCTCTGTCCTCTGCTGTTCTCTTCCTCCTCCTCCTCCTCCTCCTCTTCCTTTTACTTCTTTATTTTCTCGTGCACACTCTCTCACCCTGTCCAGGTGTTTATCAATTTTTGTTCTTTGCATAAAACAAGTTTTTGGCAAAAGTCTTTAAACTATTAATTTCAACACTGACATTGTAATTTCTCACTATAATTTCCATAGTTTTAATTTGAAGATTTTAACATTTATATTAGTATTTCAATTTCATACTTTTACCCAGCAATGAAAATGAAAATTCTTATTAAAACTGAAAATGTTTATTTATTTATTATTATTTTTTTTTGAGACGGAGTTTCGCTCTTGTTACCCAGGCTGGAGTGCAATGGCCTGATCTCGGCTGACCGCAACCTCCGCCTCCTGGGTTCAGGCAATTCTCCTGCCTCAGCCTCCTGAGTAGCTGGGATTACAGGCACGTGCCACCATGCCCAGCTAATTTTTTGTAGTTTTTAGTAGAGGCGGGGTTTCACCATGTTGACCAGGATGGTCTCGATCTTTGACCTCGTGATCCACCCGCCTCGGCCTCCCAAAGTGCTGGGATTACAGGCTTGAGCCACCGTGCCAGGCCTGAAAATGTTTATTTTTAATTGTAGCATCTAGTAAATATATTTTTGTGAAATCACTAATATATATGGGTGTATATGTCTTATCTTACACCATGGTTTATATTTATCCTCTCTGATCTAGTTTTCTTTTTTAGTGCTTTTGATATTTCTTTTAGATAGATCTAGTATTCAAAACTAGCATTTCTCTTTCTTTTCAGTTTGGAAGTTTCACATACTCACCAAGTCTTTCACTGATTACCATAGACTTTAAAACATGCATCATTGATTTATCAATGTTTATGTTAATTGATACATTAACCACTTCTAGGAACTTGTAAAAGAATGAGCATATTAGAAATATTTGAATATTTAAATACATTTTTCCACTCAAATATTATCTGCTATTCAATGTACCATGAGGAATTATTTATTACAACACAATGATTATATAAATTAACACATATATTTAAGTATTTGTAGCTCTTTATTCCCATCTTCATCTCCAAATTTATATCTGAAATTGTTTTTTTCTGCTTGAATTGCTGAGGAATATCTTTTATGTGTATATATATATATGGATGTGCATTTGTGTATGTACATACACCCCATGCATGTCTACTGCAATAGAATTCTATTAGAATTTGGTTTTGTTATATAAGAAAGTCAATTTACTTTTTATGCTTAAAGGATATTTTTGTTGGGTAAAGAATTATAAGTTGGCTGGTTACATTTTTCTGTTAATGGGTCAGCTATCAGTCTAATTCTTATTTTTATAATGTTTCCTCTTTTTTTAGGTTATTTTTTAAAAGTTAACTGTTGTCTTGATTTTTTAAAGTTATTTTTTGTTTTCTGTGATGTGTTTAAGTGTATTTTTATTTAAATAAATTCTGCTTTGCACTCCTTGGATTTATTGAACATGAAAATTAATATATTTCATGAATATTGAAAAGTCCACAAACATAACCTCTTCCAAATAACTACTTATATATCATGTTTTTTACTTTTTCCTTCTGGGATTCTAATTAAATATACATTAACATATTTTAACATTTAAAATCATTTTATTATACAAAGTATATGTTTATTTAAGAAATTGATATAAAATGCATAAGGAAATATCAAAATTAATTACTAATCTCAGATAAACTTCTGAATGATTCTGTTAAGAACCAAATGAATGTCACCAGAATTTTTGTTGGGTTTCAATTAACACAGTAGAGTTTTGCAAAAAAAAATGGAATCTTAGCAAAGTTAATCTTTCTCTCTTGCAACTCGATGTATCTTCCAATTCAGAAATCTTTGTCCCATTTTATTTCTATTTTAATTTTTAGTGGTAATGGATGGTTTAAATAATTTGATTTTTGTATAATTATATTTATACTCTACTGAATTATTCATTAGATTAATGTGTCTTTCTTTCCTGAATCATAATGCTTATTTCTAGCATTGGCTGAGATTTATGGGATAATATTATATAGTAGAGCTAAGAGTTGGCCCCGTTTTTCTTTTTTAAACAGCTTTACTGGGATATAATTCACATATTGTAAAGTTCACCCAATATAAGTATGCAATTCAGTGGTACTTTCTATGTTGACAGAGTTCTGCTACCATCATCATAAATCAATTTTAGAAGATTTTAATTATCCCATCCTCCATAAAAACCCAACCCCAAAAGCAGTCCTCACCATTAGCATTCTAGCATTTTCCCCAGGTCCAGGCAACCCCCAATCTATTTTTGGTTTCTATAGATTTGTCTAGCCTAGACTTTTCACATAAATTAAATCATATATGTTTTCCAGTACTTTGTTGAGGATTTTTGCATCAATATTCATCAGAGTTATTGGCCTGTAATTTTCTTTTATTGATGTGTCTCTGGTTTTGGTATCAGAATAACACTAGCCTCCTAGAGTGAGTTTGGAAATATTTCCTATCCCTCTATTTGTTAGAAAACTTTGAGTAGTATTGATACTCTTAATGTTTGGTAGAATTCAGCAGTGAAGCAGCCAGGTATCAGGCTT
The DNA here is from genome assembly GCF_001604975.1 of Cebus imitator. Classification (NCBI taxonomy): domain Eukaryota; kingdom Metazoa; phylum Chordata; class Mammalia; order Primates; family Cebidae; genus Cebus; species Cebus imitator. The sequence goes on along the minus strand of NW_016107808.1, from coordinate 487,591 downwards.
TTCTTTACTGGGAGACTCTTTATTATTGCTTCAATCTTGTTACTGACTTCTCACTTACAGTATTTTTTCCATTCTTGCTGGAGCATGTATCAGTACAGTACTCCATTTTTCAATTGCCAAATAATATTTTATTGCATCAGTATATCACATTTTATTTATTCATTCATCAGTTGATGAGAATTTGTGTTGCTTCCATTTTTGGCTATTATAAAAAACACTGATAAGAACATCCATGGTCCTAGAGTTGTGTGGACATATATTTTAATTTACCTTGGGTATTATTAACCTAGGATTAGAATTACTTCATCATATAGGAGCTCTTTGTAACATCTTAAGGAGCTACCAAACCATTTTCCAAAGAAACTATTCCATTTATATAGCCTCAGCTAATGAATAAGGACTCCAGTTTCTCCTCTGCTAACTAACACATTTTATTTTCTGTCTTTTATACCTGTTCTAGTTGGTGGGAAGTACTATCTTATTGTGTTTTTTCATTTCCCTAACGGCTAATGATTTTGAACATGCATTTAGGAGCTTATTAGCCACTAATAACCTTCATCCATTCTTTAATTTATGGTCATTCAGATACTTTCCATATTTTGTCTATTGTGAATAATGTCATAATAAATAAGGGACTGCAGATATCTCTTCAAGACACTGATTTTATTTATTTATTTATTTATTTATTTTTTTGATATTTACCCAGAAGCAGGATTACTGGATCATATGGAAATATGGTAATTTTTAACTTTTGAGAAACCTCCATAGTTTCCTACAACAGCTTTACCAATTTACTTTCCAATGAACAGTTTGCAAGTGTTCCCTTTTCTCTACATTCTTGCTAACACTTGTTAGCCTTAGTAGTTTTGATCATAGCTATTCTAAATGGTATGAGGTGGTATCCTATTGTGGTTTTAATTTGCATTTCCTTGATAATTAGAGATGTTTAGCATTTTCTCATGGATTTGTGGACCGTTTATATGTATCCTTCTGAGAAATGCCTGTTCAAATCATTTATCCAATTTATACCTGCACCATTTTCTTGTCATTGACTTCTTCATTGTTATTGAGTTTGTTATATATTTTGAATATTAGCAAATTATCAGATGTATTGTTGGCACATATTTTCTTCCAGTCTGTGGGTTGTCTTTTCACTAGGTTGAATGTACTCTTTTCTACGTAGAAGCTTTTAAATTGATGCAATCCCATTTGTCTATTTTTGCTCTTGCTGCCTATGCTTTTGGGTTCCTATATAAGAAATCATCCCCCTATATTATTTTTCTGGTAGTTTTACAGTTTCCTGTTTTATGTTGAAATGTTTAACCCATTTTCCATTGATATTTGTATATTGTGTGAGATAAAGATCCAATTTCATTCTTTTGTGTGTGAATATCCAGTTTTCTCAACATAATTTATTAAAGAGACTGAATATTTCCCATTGTGTGTTCTTGGCATTTTTGTTAAAAAGCAATTGACTGTGCATGTGTTTATTTCTGGGCTTTCAACTCTGTTCCATTGGTTGATATGTCTGCTTTTAGGCCAATACCACGCTGTCTGGTTTGAAATCAGAGAGTGTGATGCTTCCAGCTTTGTTCTTTTAGCTTAAGATTGCTTTGGTTATTCAGTGTATTTTGTGGTTATAAACAAATTTTAGAATTTTTTTCTATTTTTTTTGTGAAAAATAGGATTAGAATTTTGATGGTAATTAAATAAAATCAGTATATCATTTTTCACTATTTATTCTTCCAGTTCATGAACATGAGATCTTTTCATTTATCTGTGTCATTTCAAATTTCCTCTATCAATGTTTTATAGTTTTCAGTATCTGGTATCTATGTATATAGATAGATAGATAGATAGATAGATATTTTCTTTTCCCTTTTTTGTATTCAAGGAGATATCAGCTTCCGGGTTTTCTTTTGCTACGTGTGTGTGTGTGTGTGTGTGTGTGTGTGTGTTTTGCCTTGGAGGAAGAATACAGTTGAGCGTAAAATATAACTTATGCTCAAGAAAATCTTATTTTTCTGGCTTTTGTCTCACAAAACACTAAGCCTTTTCAGGAAAGTATTCCATGAGCATAACAGGGAAATGAGGGAATAAAAGATTACATTTGGGAAAGCTATTTCCCTCTGACTAAAGAGATTCTTCTGGAATGAAAAGGAAAAGTCTTTATATTCCATGAGTGTTGAGTGGAAGGGCCTGGAGCTCTGTTTTCTAGTTGTGCCTTAAAGAAAAGGCAATATTTTAAAAAGAAATAGCTCTATGGTTCTGATGTTGATTATTCATCCCTTTTCCCCAACCATGGTTTGAAGACAACAGAGCCATGAGACTTGAAAAAATCATATGCATTTGGACAATGGTTTTCTGACCAATGATGGGTGACAGAAGAAGCCTCTCCAATGCTGAAGTGGTTTCTCTCTATAGTTTTGTACTGCCCTGGGGGAAGAGTCACAAAAGTGACTTTAGATGAAATTTCCACCTGTGTGATAGCCTAAAGGCTTGATGTCAAAATCAATTTTAATCAAATTAGGAAATATTTCATCTCTTGTTGACTAGTGTTTGTAGACTTTGAATTGTATCCATTACACTTGACTACTATCTCTAACTATTCAGTGCAGTTTATTTTGTTTTCATTATTTATTTCTTTCTTTAAATATATTCTATTGCACTTTAGGTTCTGGGGTATATGTGTAGAACATGCAGGATTGTTGCATAGGTACATACATGGCAATGTGGTTTGCTGCCTTCATCTCCGTCACCTGTATCTGGTATTTCTCCCCATGTTAGCCCTCCCCAACTCACTACTCCCCACTGTCCCTTCCCTAGTCCCCCCACAACAGACCCTAGTGTGTGATGCTCCCCTCCCCGTGTCCATGTGTTTTCATTGTTCAACACCCACCTATGAGTGAGAACATGTGGTGTTTGATTTTCTGGTCTTGTGTCAGTTTGCTGAGAATGATGGTTTCCAGATTCATCCATGCCTCTACAAAGGACACAAACTCATCATTTTTTATGGCTGCATAGTATTCAGTGCAGTATATATTAAACTCACCAGCTACCTATACATCTTCTCATATTTCAAGATCCAGTTTAATTGAATACACCTTTAAGTTCGCAGCAGATTTATTCACAAACTCATTTTTTCACAGTTAAATAAATATACATATACAGACATATACACATATACACAGATATATATATATATCTGTGTATATGTGTATATGTCTGTATATGTATATATATGCCTCCATCATACCTTATCACTTACCAAATTTATTATATTTAAGCATTGTTCTTCCTTATTATAGATGAACATTAGAAGAGTGGGGTTTTGTCACACAGTCACCTGATACATAACAACATTTCAGTCAACAGACCACCTATATGACAGTTGTTCTATCAGATAATGTGCCGTATTTTTATTGTTTCTTATCTATAGATATTTTTAGATATGCAAACAACGTTGTGTTATGACTATCTACAGTGTTAAATACAGTAACACACTGTGCAGGTTTGTACCCTAGGAGTAATAGGCTATACCATATAGCCTAGGTGTGCAATAAGCTAACCATCTAGGTTTGTGTAACTGCACTCTATGATATTCACACAAAGTCCCTTAATTTATCAGAACATATCCCAATGATTAAGCAACACCTGATTGTATTAAGTTCTGTGTTCTTATGTCCTAGCAGGGTAACTAGAGCCTGGTTTGTGCTTTATTTTAATTGTATTATTCTTCTTTTAGGAATTCATTTTAATTGGTTCATTGTACAAACACTATAAATTTAAAGCTACTTGGCATAATAGAGTTGTTTCAACATACAAGATTTATTTTGACACTACATTAGGGCTATTAACTAAACTATAAATAATCATTTACATAGGAAGCCAAAGGCGTCCAACAAAAAATAAAATATTCAATAATATAATTCTTAAGGGACATTTGTCTTACACTGAGGAAGCAGCTGAGGTCTTGGTAGTGATAAGAAAAATAGACTCAAAGTTTTCCATTTAGATGAGGAAAGTATAGTAAGAAGAAATCTGACCATGATTTGATTAATATGTAAGATATAATTATGTTTGTTGCATATGGGTAATGGAACTGGAAACTTGGGAAGAGAAATTATATATATCATTGGAAATAAAAACATATTTGGGAAGTAGATTTTTTTTTCCCATTTATTTATTTTATTGTATTTTAGGTTTTGGGGTACATGTGAAGAACATGCAAAATTGTTGCATAGGAACACACGTGGCAGTGTGATTTGCTGCCTTCCTCCCCATCACCTACATCTGGCATTTCTCCCCCTGCTATCCCCCCCCAGCTCCCCACCCCCCACCGTCCCTCCCCTATTTCCCCCCAACTGACCCCAGTGTGTAGTGCTCCCCTTCCTGTGTCCATGTGCTCTCATTGTTCAACACCCGCCTATGAGTGAGAACATGCGGTGTTTGATCTTCTGCTCCTCTGTCAGTTTGCTGAGAATGATGGTTTCTAGGTTCATCCATGTCCCCACAAAGGACCCAAACTCATCGTTTTTGATGGCTGCATAATATTCCATAGTGTAGATTTTAAATGAATTGCTGAAAGAAAGGCTTAAGTAACATAGCAAGTCAAAAGACAATGGTATTGGTAAATGTTAGTAATGTTATAGACCATAAAAATATCATTGTTTTAGCAAGGGCCATTTTCCAGAAAAGGAGGAGAGATAAATGTTAGCAGCAAGAAAGTTTGGAAGCAAGAGTCCAGATAGGACGATAGCCTTTGGGAGGATGGATAATTTGTAGCATCTGCTCAAATTATTCTAGTCCTCCCTGCACCACTCCCCACCCTGCCATGCTCAATCTACTCAGAGTAATATTTCTAAATGTAACTTCAGTCCTATCATCTTTGAATTCTTATTTAAAACCATTTAATGGACCCCTATTACTCATAAGACAAAGTCTCAAATTGTTAACATGGTACATTAGTCACTTCACAAATTGGCCCATGCCTATATCTCCAGAATCATTGCCACTTACTATTTCATAATTTGTATTTCACCCATATTAAACTACTGTGAGTTTCTTGATACAGATATGATTTGGTTTAAAATTGGCTTTAATAAAAGTAAGAATTTGTTGCCTGAAAAATTTAAGAACATTGCAGACATTCACTCCATGGAGAGGATAGGGATTTATTTGGGCCTGACAAATACTAGGTACTAAAGAGGTGACATCACCTGAGCTTTATTTCGTCTCTCTTAACTTTGCTTTTGTCAACTTTTTAGAGTCATTCTTTCAATGAATAAAGGGTGTGGTGGATTTAACGATGTTCCTCCAAAATTCATATTTTCCAGGAAACTCAGAATGTAAACATATTTGGAAATAGGCTCTTCACTGATGTCATAAGATGAGGCCATGCTGGATTAAAGAGGACCCTATATACAATGACTTATAACAAGAGGAGAGAACGCACAGAGGTACAGAGAGAAGGCCATGTGGAGACAGAGACTGAGATTGGAGTTGATGCTACTGCAAGCCAAACATCATCAAGGATTGCTATGAGCCACCAGAAGCTAAGGAAAGGCAAGCAAGGATTCTTCCCTAGAGCCTTTAGCAATACCTTGTTGTACGGACACCTTGACTTTGGACTTTTGGTATCCAGATATGTGAGAAAATATGTTTTTGTTGGTTAAAGCCAGCAGTTTGTGGAAATTTCTTATGGCTGCCGTAGTACACTAATAAAATGACCAGCCTAGGTCGGGCGCGGTGGTTCATGCCTGTAATCCCAGCCCTTTGGGAGGCCAAGGAGGGCGGATCATGAAGTCAAGAAATCGAGACCATCCTGGCCAACATGGTGAAACCCTGTCTCTACTAAAAAAAAAATACAAAAATTAGCTGGGCGTGGTGGCGCGCACTTGTAGTCCCAGCTGCTTGGGAGGCTGAGGCAAGAGAATTGCTTGAACCCAGGAGGTAGAGGTTGCAATGAGCTGAGATCGTGCCACTGTGCTCCAGCCTGGCACCTGGTAACAGAGCGAGACTCTGTCTCAAAAAAATAAAAATAAAAATAAAAATAAAATAAAATAAAATGACCAGCCTATTTAATGCTTTAACAAAATGACTTAATCCAGACTCCTCTTCCTCCTACTTTTTTCTTTTCCTATAATTCATGACCTAGTAATTTTCTACTGTAGTTTATTGATCCCAAGATGCAATGCTGTTTTTTCACATTGTATCATCTCTGAAATTGGAATGAATTTTGTAATTAATGGCCTGTCATATTTATTTACCAATGCCTTTTTGTTTTTGGTCGTACATAAAACCATGGTTGGCCTTGGAATTAATAAAATTTTAGAGGCAAGAACATATGGTTAACTTATCTATTATTTATGTTAATTATTGTCTGTTTCCCTCTACCTCCCTCACCCAGATACTACATGAGGCAATGGGTCTTTGATCTGCTCACAGATCTATTCTCAGCATCTAGACTTACATTTGGCATACAGTAGGGATTAAACGCATTAATAAATAGTATATGATCAGCAAATGTTTGGTGAACTTAACCAAAGCATATCTCCAGGCAATGAAAAACAGTCAATTGATCATCTCTCATTTTTTTAATGAGCCACTGGAAGAAGGCTTTTACTTCTTCCTTTCCAATTAGTCTGAAATTGCTATTATTTGTTTTCTTATCTAGGCATGTTATTAATAACTTGTAATTATTTCATATTTTGAAAGTTTAAACCTGTGTCATAATTATCATTTTGGTAAAATAAAATCATTCTAATGCACAGGGATGCAAAGCTTATTATTTTAATTTTAAAGATGAGAGAACTGAGATTCAGAGGTGCTAAAGCACTTGGTTTGAAGTAATAGGTCATGAAGAATTTCCTAGTACTCTTCCTCCTAACCCAGTACTCTGTTTTGGGTCTCCTAATGTAATCCAGTATGTAAATGCTACAATTTAACACATGTAGGACTTCAGAAATCCTTGCAGGTTTTCATAATTTTCTGGGAATTTTTAGAGTATAAAAGAGAAAGCAGAGGAACAGATGGCAATGAATTATATATAGCAACATGTTTTTAAATGGTATAAGTAATCTACATTTCAAATATATATTTGTGGAGGCAGATATGTTATTCAGATATATAGTTATATGCATATGTAATATGAGTAAGTATATTATAAATATATCAGAGAGATAAACAGCTTGATAAGGGCATCCCTGTATTCCTACAGAAGGTGCATTCATTCACAAAAATCAAAATGTACATGGGGTTTAGATCTATCACCTTGATATAAATAGACATACTATTGTTGTTGAGAATAGTTTTGTTTTCAAATATACACTATATAAAATATAGCAGACTTTACAGCACTGTATTTAAAAAAAAATTGGATAGATATGAAGAAAACTGGTATGTAAAACCAAAACATATGGTGATTATCAAGCAAATCATAATTGCTTTAGACTTTGGGACGTGCTGCATTCTGGGATTAACTGGAGTTTAGCTTAAAAGACACAGAGAGATACTAGAAATTGCCTTGGGTTCACTCTCTGCCTGTATGCAGCTTTTAAACTCTGCTGGGTTATTTAGTTTCATGTCATTCTTGAACACAATGTGTAAGACAGGTGAGTGTCTAATGATGGAATGGACTAGGATTTAGTTGATTGTGATGTTTTGTTGCGAATGTCAAAAGCAATGGGGTTTCTTATGGATGTTTCACTAAGAAACACAGAAGTAAGAGATGCAAAAACAAACCTGATTAATATTATCCATAAGTTTGTTTTTAAGAAGTTCTTAGTTTCACATTCAAGGACTTCCACAATACAGATCTAGCCTAATCTTCTATTTCTATCACATATTACATTCTACTCTACACTATGCTCTGGTCAAACTCAATTGTGTTTTTCTTCAAAAATTTTCCATGAACAATAATTTAATTATATCCTCTAGCCACATTTCTCATGTAGAATCTTATCTGCCTTTCTTCTCCCTCTCCCTTTTCAAGTTAACGTAACTTAGTAAGTAAGGCTTCAGACAATGGAGTCAGACTAAATGAAGGTCAAATTATAGCTCTCTCACCTCTTTTCTGTGTAATCTTAGACATGTGACAAAATTTTTCTGATCATTGATATCTTCATCTGTATGTTACAATAATGTAATATGTACCTCATAGTCAAAAGCAAAAGAAATAATGTACAGCATGTGACATTAGGTTGTTATGAAAGAAATATATAAACTTATAAATTATGAATATATGTGTGTATATTCAAATATATGTTTATGTGTGCATTCCAAAGGTCTCAATTTGTCAAACGGCAGGATGACTTATCCAAGCTTGCTTAGGGTTCATCTAAGAGCACTTTGGCTACACAATGCATATGCCCCCACTCTTTTCATGTTTTTCTAAGGGAAATTCAATTACAATTATAGCAGTTTCCTCAGGCTGCCTTAGCAAAATATCACAGACCGCCTGACTTAAACAACAAAAAATATCTCAGTTCTAGAGTCTAGAAGTCAAAAATGGACGTGCCATCAGGGTGGGCTCATTTGAAGGCTATTAGGAAAGGATACCTTCCAAGCCTCTCTCCTTTACTTGTAGACCGCTGTCTTCTCCCTGTGTCTTCACATTGTATTCCATCTGTACATGTCTATCCCTGTCCGAATATCCCCTTTTATGAGAACACAGTCCTATTATATTAGGACCCATACTGAGGACCTCATTTAACTAGATTACATTTATAAAAACCCTATTTCCAAATAAGTTTGCATTTACAGGTACTGGAAATTTGGACTACAACATCTTTGGCAGGGAAATGATTCAACACATAACAAGAATTAAGGCACTGAAATAAGCCTGAACCAAAAATGCAAATGTCACATGTTCTCACTTGTGTGTGGGAGCTAAAAAAAAAAGTGATATCATAAAGATAGAGGGTAGAATGATAGATGCCAGAGATTGGGAAGAGGAAGTATGTGGGAGGAAGGATAAACAGAGGTTGGTCAGTGGGTTCTAACATACAGTTAGATGGAAGAATAAGTTCCAGCGTCTTCAGCACAGTAAAATGACTTTAGTTAAAAACAATTTATTATATATTTGAAAATATCCAGAAAAGAAGACATGAAATGTACCTAACACATAGAAATCATAAATACTCGAGGTGATGGACATCCCGAATACCCTCATTTTATTATTAGGCAGTCTATACATGTAACAAAATATTACATGTGCTCCATAGATAATGTAAAATATTATGTATCAATAAAAATAAATTTATACAGAATTAAGACAGTAAAAGTGGGTCTGGGAGCAAGAAAGAACACTGAAGTCCAGTACAATAGCTCTGACGCTGAAACTCAGAAAGTAGAAGTGCCAGCCTGAATGTTCGCTGCCCACACTGAATGGAGACAGCTGGCTGACCATAATTTGTAAAACTTGTTTCAGATTCTCTAAATTATTATTTTTTACATTTGAAGGAATTAGAAGGTGCTAAAAGCATGCCCATGTTAAATTAAAACAATTTCTATAAAATTATATATAATTAGCCTTAATGTGGAAATTTTGAATTAGAAATTTCTCTAAAAAGTACAAAGCCTTAGTTTGAGGTTAAATTATGACTGGATATAATTCAAATTATTATTACTTTCATAGAAATAGTAATAATGCACATAGGTAAAAATTACTTTTAATTGACTATCCAATTGACTTAAATAAAAAGATCGAAGTTATGTAGTTACGTATTTACTTAAGAAAGGAGCTCTTTGGGAAGCTACCTGTGAAGTTCCTATACCAATATATTTAATAAGAAACTCAGAGATCTTTTATTTTAATCAAGTCACAGTATTAATAATTCATATTATTACAGGATCTGGCAGGCAAATCTAGAATCCAAATAAGGCATTGGGACAAGTGCCCAATGTATACAGAATGCCTCCAAAAAACATACAAGATATTATAGCCCTTGGCGTGCTCACATGTTAACACACTTCAATAGGGTTAATATTAGTTATTGTCATAAAGCTTTGCTGCTGACTCAGCTTATTTTCTAAAGGTATGTTTCCATTCAGTTAGGTAAGAGTGGTCAGTTTTCTGGCTCCAAAATCTAGGATGTTTGGCTTTTTATCTTCCTTACTGTGCCATATTGCTCTGTTCCACCTTACCATCTGCCACCCAGCTCCTCACCCTCAAAAAGTGTATCTGCATAAGTTCAGAAAAAATAAAAAGGAATGAAGTAAAAAGTGATCCATTTTTTTCCTTACAAGGTCACATATTTAAATGCAGGATTTTGGCTGTTAAAAAGAAAAATAATACCTTTTTACATAATTAAAGCAAGTACAGGCCTCTGTGCTCTGTTTCTATCTATTTCCTTTTTAACAAATGTCAGCAACTTGGCTGAATATCTGAGTACCTGAGTCATAATTCCCAGTGTTATATTGCTTTATTATCTATAGTCTCTCCAATCTTTGGATCAAACATACATGATAAATAAGTCCCATGTTGTCTCCCTCCTGTAGCAGGGCCTCAGAATCCCCAGGAATCTTGATCTTACCTGATCCTTGGTGTAGGTTCTTTCCTGTGTGTTTAAACTCCAAAATAATATTGCCTGACTGCTTTCTCAGCTAAATTTTGTCCTCATCTACTTGTTTTTCCTTCTTTTTTAAGATAAAAGTAGATATGGGTGAGAGGAAAAAGCAATATTCAGAAAACAATATGAAAATTCCTTAGAGGGTCTGGACCACATATGAGCAACCATTTATTCTTTATTCAAGATATATTTTATTGAGTATTCACTATTTACAAAACACTATGAGGAACCTGAGAAGGCATAAAGCTTAGTCCATTCCCTAGAGGAACTGCTGACTAGAAGTGGAGTATATATAAACAAGGATGACATAAAGCAGAATGCAATAAGTATTATAATTAGCATAAAAACAATGTTCTGTAGAAGAACAGAGAAAACAATTATTTCTTCTGATTATAGAAATATTTTTTTTCTTTCTTTTTTCCCCTCAACTTTTATTTTAAGCTCAGTGGAACAGGTGCAGGAAATGCAGGTTTGTTACATAGACAAACATGTGCCTCGGTGGTTCGCTGCAAAGATCAACCCATCACCTAGATATTAAGCCCAGAATCCATTAGCTCTTCTTCCTGATGCTCTCCATCCTCTTCCCCACTGGCAAGACCCAGTGTCTGTTGTCTTCGCCCCCTATGTCAATGTGTTCTCATGATTCAGCTCCCATTTACAAGTGAGAAAATGTGATGTTTGGTTATTCCTGCATAATAGTATCACATAGTGCATATGTACCACAATATTTTTATCCAGTCTATCATTGATAGGCGTTTGGGTTGATTCTGTGTCTTTGCCATTGTGAATAGTGTTGCAATGAACATATGTGTGCATGTATCTTTAGAACAGAATGATTTATATTCCTTTGGCTTTATCCCCAGTAAGGGGACTACTAGGTCAAATGGTATTTTTGTCTCTGGGCCAGAGGATTGAGGAATCATGACACCGTCTTCCACAACAGCTGAACTAATTTACACTCCAATCAACAGTGTAAAAGCATTTCTTTTTATTCACAACCTTGCCAGTATCTGTTGTTTTTTGACTTTTTAATGATAGCCATTCTGGCTGGCATGAGATGGTATCTCACTGTGGTTTTTGACTTGCATTTCTCTAATTATCATTGATGTTGATGTCAACTTTTTTCATATGTTTGTAGGCTACATCTATGTATTTTTTTGAGAAATGTCTCTTCCTGCAGTTTGCCTACTTTTAAATAGGGTTGTTTTTCTTTTGTAAATCTCTTTAAGTTCTTTGTAGACTCCAGATATTACATCCTTGTCAGATGGATAGCTTGCAAAAATTTTGTCCCATTCTCTAGGTTGTCTGTTTACCCTATTGATATATATATATATTGGGCTGTGCAGAAGCTCTTTAGTTCAATTAGATCGTATTTGTCAATGTTTGCTTTTGTTGCAATTGCTTTTGGCACTCTTGTCATAAAATATTTGCTTGTGCCTATGCCCTGAATGATATTGCCTAGATTTTCTTTTGGGTTATTATAGTTTTGGTTTTTACATTTAAGTATTTAATCCATCTGGAGTTAATTTTTGCCTATGATGTAAGAAAGAACCCAGTTTTAATTTTCTGCATATGGCTAACCAGGTCTCCCAACACCATTTATAAAATAGGGAATCTTTTCCCCATTGATTAATTTTGTCAAATTTTTGCATATGGTATAAGAAAGGGCTCAGTCTCAATTTTCTGCATATGGCTAACCAGGTCTCCCAGCACCATTTATAAAATACGGAATGTTTTCCCCATTGGTTGCTTTTGTCAGGTTTCCCAAATATTAGCTTGTTACAGGTGTCCCTTCTTATTTCTGAGTTATCTATTCTGTTCCATTAGCCTATGTGTCTGTCCTTGTAACGGTACCATGCTGTTTTGGTTACTGTGGCCTTGTAATATAGTTTGAAGTTGGGTAGTCTGATGCTTCCAGCTTTGTTTTTTTGCTTAGGATTGTCTTGGCTATTCAGGATTTTTTAAGTTCCATATGAATTTTAAAGTTCTTTTGTCTCGTTCTGTGAAGAACGTCAATGTTAGTTTAATAGGCACAGAAGATAATCTATAAATTACTTTGAGCAGTGTGGCCATTTTCATGATACTGATTCTTCCTATTCATGAGCACAGAATGTTTTCCTATTTGTGTGTTTTCTGATTTTTTTGACCCCAAATCTAGCAGAAGATAAGAAATAACCAAGATAAGAGCTGAATTGAAGAAGATAGAAACACACACACACACACACACACACACACACACACACTTTCAAAGAATCAACGAATCCAGGAGCTATATTTTTTTGAAAAAATTAATAAAATGGATAGGCCGCTAGGTTGATTATTAAAGAAGAAAAGGGAGAAGAATCAAATAAACACAATCAGAAATAATAAGGGTAATATCACCACAGACCTCACAGAAATACAAATAACCATCAGAGAATACTATAAACACCTCCAGGCACATCAACTAGAAAATCTAGGAGACACGGATAAATTACTGGACACATACACCCTCTGATATGGTTTCACCCTTTGTTGACGGAGGGGCCTGGTGGGAGGTGATTAGACCATGGGGGATGTTTCTCACATGTTGTTCTTATGATAGTGACAGAGTTCTCATGATATCTGCTTGTTTGTTAAATGTCTGGCATCTCCCCTGCTCATACTTTCTCTCTCCTGATGCTGTGTGCAGAAGCTGTTTGCTTCCCTTCATCGTCTGCCAGGATTGTAAGTTTCCTGAGGCCTCCTAGCCATGCTTCCTTTTAACCTGAAGAATTGTGAGTCAATTAAAACACTTTCCTTTATAATTACGTAGTGTCAGGTAGTATTCTATATAGCAATGTGAAAATGGACTAATAAATCCTCCCAAGACTGAACCAGGAGGAAATTAAATACTGAATAGAACGATAATGACTTCTGAAATTAAGTTAGGAATAAATAGCCAACTGATATGGTTTGGCTCTGTGTTCCCAACCAAATATCATCTTAAATTGTAATCTGCATAATTCCCATGTGTCAACAGCAGAATCAGGCATAGGTAATTAGATCATGGGGTAGTTTCCCCATGCTATTCTCTTGATATTGAGTAAGTCTCATGAGACCTGATGGTTTTTTAAATGTCTGCCACATCCTCTGCTTGCACTTATTCTGTCCTGTTGCCATGTGTAGAAGGTGCCTGCTTCTCCTTTGCCTTCCTCAATACTTGTAAGTATCCTGAGGCCTCCCAACAATGCAGAACTGTGAGTCAACTAAATCTCTTTTCTTTATAAATTACCCAGTCTTATTTCTTCATAATAGTATGAGAATGGACTAATACAGTAAATTGGTACTGAGGTTGTGGGGCACTAGTATAAGGATACCCCAAAATTGGAAGCAACTTTGGAACTGGGTAACAGGTAGAGTTTGGAACAGTTTGGAGGGCCCAGGAGAAAACAGGAAAATGTGAGAAAGTTTGGAACTTCCTAGTGACTTGGAGGGCTCAGAAGACAGGAAGATGTGGGAAAGTTGGGAACTTCCAAGAGATTGTTGAATGGCTTTGACCAAAATGCTGATAGTGATATAAAAAATGAAGCGCAGGCTGAGGTGGTCTCAGATGGAGATGAGAAGTTTGTTGGGAACTGGAGTAAAGGTCACTCTTATTGTGCTTTAGCAAAGAAAGTGGCAGCATTTTGCCCCTGCCCTAAAGATCTGTGGAACTTTGAACTTGAAAGAGATAATTTAGAGTATCTGGCAGAACAAATTTCTAATCAGAAAAGCATTTAAAAGGAAGCAGAGCATAAATGTTTGGAAAATTTACAGCCTGATGATACAATAGAAATAAAAACCCATTTTCTGGGGAGAAATTCCATCCCTTTGCAGAAGTTTGCATAAGTAATGAGGAATCAAATGTTAATTGCCAAGACAATGAAAAAAATGTCTCCAGGGCATATCAGAGGTCTTTATGGCAGCCCTCCCCATCACAGGCCAAGAGGTCCAGAAGAAAAAAATGGTTTCTTGGGCCCAGCTGAGATCCCCCTGCTGTGTGCAGCCTTTGGGACATAACATTCTGCGTCCCAGATGCTTCAGCTCCAGCAGTGGCTAAAAGGGATCAAGACCCAGCTTAGGTCATTACTTCAGAGGATGCAAGTCCCAAGCCTTGGCAACTTCCATGTGGTGTTGAGCCTGTGGATGAATAGAAGTTAAGAATTGTGGTGTGGGAACGTCCACCCAGATTTCAGAGGATACATGAAAATGCCTAGATATCTAGGCAGAAGTCTGTTTCAGGGGTAGGGTCCACATAAGGAAGCTCTGCTAGGGCAGTGCAGAAGGGAAGTGTGGGGTCAGAGCTCCTACACAGAGTCCCCACTGGGGCGCTGCCTAGTGGAGCTGTGAGAAGAGGCCCACCATCCTCCAGACTTCAGAATGGTAGGTTAACCAACAGCTTGGACCGTACGCCTGGAAAATCTGCAGACACTCAATGCCAGCCCATGAAATCAGCCAGAAGGGCAGTTGTACCTGCAAAGCCACAGGGGTGGAGGTGCCCAAGACCATGGGAACCCACCTTTTGCATCAGTGTAACCTGGGTGTGAGACCTGGAGTCAAAGGAGATCATTTTGGAGCTTTAAAATTTGACTGCCCTGCTGGATTTGAAACCTGCATGGAACCTCTAACCCTTTTGTTTTGGCCAATTTCTATCATTTGGAATGGCTGTATTTGACCAATATTTGCACCCAAATTGCATCTAGAAAGTAACTAACTTGATTTTGATTTTACAGGATCATAGGCAGAAGGGACTTGCTTTGTTTCAGATGAAACTTTAAATTGTGGAGTTTTGGGCTAATGCTGAAATGAGTTAAGTCTTTGGGGAACTGTTGCAAAGGCATAATTGGTTTTGAAATGTGAGAACATGAGATTTGAGTGGGGCCAGGGGAGGAATTATATAGTTTGCTCTGTATCCCCACCCAAATTGCACCTCGAATTATAATGCACATAATCCCCATGTGTCGAAGGCAGGATCAGGTGAAGATAATATGAATATGGGGGCAGTTTCCCCCATGCTGTTCTCATGAGAATGAGTGAGTCTCATGAGATCTGATAGTTTATAAGCATCTAGTATTTCCCCTGCTTGCACTCATTCCATCTTGCTGCCCTGTATAGAAGGTGCCTGCTTCTCTTTTGCTTTTCACCATGATTGTAAGTTTCCTGAGGCCTACCAAGCAATGAGGAAATGAGAGTCAATTAAAGCTCTTTTATAATTAACCCAGACTCATGTATTCCTTCATAGCAGCATGCACACGGACTAATACACCTACCAACCAAAAAAAGCCCAGGACAAGGTGGATTCACAGCTGAATTCTACCAGATGTACGAAGAAGAGCTGGTACCATTTATACTGAAACTATTCCAAATAATTGAAAAGGAGGGACTCTTTCCTAATTTATTATATGAGGCCAGCATCATCCTAATACCAAAACCTGGCGGAGATACAAAAATAACAGAAACCTTCAGGCAAGTATCCTTGATGACCATTGATGCCAAAATCCTCAATAAAATACTGGCAAACTGAATCCGGCAGTACATTAAAAAGCTTATCCACCATGATCAAGTTGACTTCATCCCTTGGTTTCAATGCTGGTTCTACATATACAAATAAATAAATGTGATTCATAACATAAACAGAACTAAAGACAAAAACCACATGGTTATCTCAATAGACAGAAAAGGCTTGTGACAAAATTGAACATTCTTCATTTAAAAAATTGTCAATAAACAAGGTACCAAAGAAACAAATATCAAAACAGTAAGAGCCATGTATGACAAACCCACAGCCAATATCACACTGAATGAGCAAAATCTAGAAGCATTCCTTTTGAAAACCAGCACAAGACAAGGAAGCCATCTCTCACCACTCATATTCAATATAGTATTGGTAGATCTGGACAGAGCAATCAGGCAAAAGAAATACTATATAAATAAAGTCAGCACAAAATCTTCTTAAGCTGATAAGCAACTTCAGCAAATCTCTGGATACAAAATCAATATGCAAAATTTGCTAGCATTCATCATACACACCAACAACACACAAGCAAAGAGCCAAATCATGAATTAACTCTCATTGTAATTTGCTACTAAAAGAATAAAATTCTTAGGAATACATCTAACAAGGGGAGTGAAGAACCTCTTCAAGGAGAACTACAAACCACTGCTCAAAGATACTTTTTCAGATGTAATATTTGACTTGAGTTCAGAAATATCGGTAAGTCTGAGTCCATTGGTGCTATTATAACAAAATACCTGAGAATGGGCAGTTTATAAACAGCAGAAACTTGTTACTCACAGTTCTAGTGACTAGGAAGGCCAACGTCTGTGCCAGCAGATTTGGTGTCTGGTGAGTGCTGCTCGCTGCTCCAAGATGATGTCTTGTTGCATCCTCAAATGGCTGAAGGCAGAAAGGCAAAAGGGACATAGCTAGTTTCTTCCAGGCTATATATATATATATTTTGAGACAGAGTCTCACTCTGTCACCCGGGCAGTAGTGCAATGGTGCAATCTTGGCTCACTGCAACCTCTGCAATCTCTGCCTCCTGCATTCAGGTGATTCTCCTGCCTCAGCCTCCTGAGTAGCTGGGACTACAGGTGTGTATCACCACACCCAGCTAATTTTTGTATTTTTAGTAGAGACAGTCTTTCACCATGTTGGCTAGGCTGGCCTCAAACTCCTGACCTCAAGTGATCCACCTACTTTGGTCTCCCAAAGTGCTGGGATTACAGGTGTGACCACTATGCTCAACCCCCCACCCCCCCCCGGCCTTTTATAAGAGAACTAATTCATTCATGAAAGTGGAGTCCTCATGACCCAATCACCTTCTGAAGGCCACATATCTTAATACTGTTGCATTGGGAAATAACTTTCAACATGAACCTCGAAAGGCACACAGATGTTAAAACCATAGCAGGTAGGATTTCAATAATTGATTAAGAGTCTACCATGCTGAATGTTTTCATCCTTGGAACGGAGAAGTGTACTTTTAAAGGTAAGTTATATGATAAATAATTGTGCATCTAAATACTCAATTCAAACTTTTCCCAATATTTTCTGTCATTATGAAAGCTTCCTTAATTCTCTTGGGCCAAGTCAAAACCATTTTACGTAGTGCTATTTCTATAAGCTAAAACCAGCCAAAACTATAGACAGAGATACTGCCAATTCATTGGCTAACATGAAAGGTAACTGATAACTTACAAGGGTTTGAAGAAGATCAAATGAGGGAATATATATAAGAAAGGGTTTGGCACCACAGACTCTGCTTACTGCACTTAATGAATTTCGAATTATATGTTTTGCTTTATTTTTGTTCCTCTCAATGGATATAAATTCTTTGAGGAATGGTGTTTTTCTTGTTATCCCAGCATGCAGTGCAGTATCTAATGTGATGTATGTGCTTAATAAGTATTTTTGATTGAAAAATATAAATAAAAGAAGATATGGACCTAGAATCTCTATATAGATATTTTGTGGTTAGTATTAATGTTGTATATCATATTTGACTCATTTCCTATTTGTGACCATAAAAGGAATTATAAAGCCTAAGCCTAATTGAAAATAATCCAAACATCTTGTCTTTACTTAATACCACTCTCCCTTTATATCAAATGATCCTTATTGGAAGCAAAATATGTTGTCTCTATTAAGGTGTTTCCCCAAGCCTGGAGAAATAAATATTAGGGATGGTAAAATCCTTTCATATATTCCAGTAAAATTCCAATATTTTATAACTGAGGAAACTGAAGATCAGAGAGGGAGAGGATTTACCAATCATGACATCTTAGTAACGAAGCCAGGGATAAGCCATCTGATTCAAGTTCAATTCTCATTTCAGAACACCATGTTGAATTTTTGAGCATTCATGAAACTAAGCCATAATCTTTAATGTGCTATGATTGGTTTCCCTCACAGGCTATATTTTGAACAATGCTGTTTAGAAAATCATTTTCAATGAGTATCCCAACCATGATCTTTAGGGACATTCCTATGTTGCAATACCATTTCTTTGTGTCATTGATTCAGTTGATTTGATGCTCCAATCAGTATCAATTATTATTAGGAGTATTCCATGTCAGTAAATAGCTTTCTCTATGTACTGGTATGTTAGGAACTGCCATTACACAATGATCTAATATAACAATTTTATTAATCAGAAAGGTTAGAGTGACAAATACTAGTGTGGCAGCTATTTATTGTCAAAAGTACCCTCCAGTAGTTATAAAGGCATCTGAATTGGCTGAGAAATATTGCTGAAATGGGGAAATATTTTTTCCTTGAAAACCAAAGCCAAAGTAGAAACCTTAAAAAAAAAATGACAAGCGAAAAAACAATTAATATAAATACATAGCTACCTGAACAAGAATAATCTAAACATTATCACCATCATCATCATCTATTAAAACTTTACCATATATTATACACTGTTCTGGATACTTTTTAAATATGGTCTAATTTATTCTTCACAATAGTATTACACTATATTTTCATATTTATTTTTCAAACAAGGAAAACAAAGCATTTACAAGTTTAGCAAATGCCCCCAATTTCATACAGTCAATAAATAGTAGTGCTGTTATTTTAACCTAGGCCATGTGATGCTTGAACTCCATGTTATATTATATTGGAATAAAATACAAATAAGACAGATTCAGTTGAGAGAAATCCTTGAATGCCAGATTGAATTAAAATTTGAAATAAAAAATAAAGAAGCTTCTGTATGTTTTTGCCTAGGGTAGTGGATGCTTAAATGAAAAAAAGAAATAGATACATATAATTAATGTGACAAAAAATGCCACGTAAAATGAGCAGAGCCATGAAGGAGAAAAAAGCTAGTGTGAAGAGGGCTGAGGCTAGAGAAGTGACAAGAGCATCAGACAGAAGACTACATGTTCCAACACATATACTATAAATAACTGACATAACTTAATGTGCTATGATTAATGGAGTGTGGGAAGGAGAAAGTTGAGAGAAAAGCCAAAGATAACTCAAAAGTTCAATACTCAGAATAAGAATGGCAAGCTGTAGAAAGGAGCATCTTGAATGAAGAGAAAAAATTAGAAATAGGTGTGTGAGCTGTTCTATTAACTGAGAACCACGACTCACGTGATAGCAGTTTGTGCTACTGAGATCTTGACCTGTCAAAGCCTGCTGCCATGATTTGGAGCCTTACCATTTCTTAGTGAATATCAAAATCAAGTCTTTTCATGAGGCAGTGAAAGACCGTGTTTATACATTACCAATATGGTTGGGTTCTACGTCCCCATCAAAATCTCATGTTGAATTGTAATTCTTGATTTTGGAAAGGGATCCTCATGGGAGGTGACTAAAACTCAGAGGTGGTTTCTAATGATTTAACATCATCACCCTAATGCTGTCTCATAATAAAGTTCTCAAGAGATATGTTTGTTAGAAACTGTGTAGCATCTCCCCCTATCTTTCTCTTCCTTGTATTCTGGCCACATAAGATGTGTCTTCTTCCTCTTCACCTTCTACCATGATTGTAAGTTTCCTGAGTCCACCCCAGTCATGCTTCCTGTACAGCATATGGAACCCTGAGCCCATTAAACCTCTTTTATTTCTAAATTACCCAGTCTCAGGTAGTTCTTTATAGAAATGTGAGAACAGACTAATATATAAAATTGGTACTGAGAGTAAAACACTACTATAAAGATAAACTGCAAGTGTGGAAGTTACTTTGGAACTGGGTAACAGGCAGAGGTTGGAACAGTTTGGAAGACTCAGAAGAAGACAGGAAGATGAGAAAAAGTTTGGAACTTCCTAGAGACTTGGAGGGCTCAGAAGACAGAAAGATGTGAGAAAATTTGAAACTTCCTAGGGACTGGTTGAATGTCTTTAACCAAAATGCCGATAGTAATATGAAAAATGATGTCCAGTCTGAGGTGGTCTCAAATGGAGATGAGAAACTTATTGGGAACTGGAGTTAAGGTCCCTTTTACTATGCTTTAGCAAAGAGACTGGCAGCAATTTGCTCCTGCTTTAGAGATCTGTGGAATCTTGAACTTGAGAGAGATGATTTAGGGTATCTGGCAGAAGAAATCTCTAAGCAGCAAAGCATTCAAGATGTGTGACCTGGCTTCTTCTAAGAGCATATGCTCATATGTGTGTTCAGAGAGAATATCTGAAAATGTAACTTATACTTAAAAGGGAAGCAGAGTATACAATTTTTAAAAATTTACAGTCTGACCATGTGGTATAAAAGAAAAACCCATTTTCTTGGAGGAATTCAAGAAGCCTGCAGAAATTTGCATAAGTAAAGAGTAGACAAATGTTAACAGCCAAGACAATGGGGAAAATGTGTCCAAGATATTTCAGATACCTTCATGGCATCCCCTCTCATCACAGAACTGGAGACCTGGGGGGAAAAAATGGTTTCATGGGCCAGGCCTCGGACCCTGCTGCTCTGTGCAGCCTCGGGACATAATGCCCTGTGTACCAGCCACACCACCTGCAGCTGTGGCTAAAAGGGGCCAAGGTTCAGCTTGGGTCATTGCTTCAGATGGTGAAAACTCCAAGACCTGGTGGCTTCTACATGGTGTTGGGACTGTTGGTATGCAGAAGGCAAGAGATGAGGCTTGGGAGCCTCCACTTAACATTTCAGAAGATATATGGAAACATCTGAATGTCTAGGCAGAAGTCTGTTGCAGGGGCAGAGCCCTCATGGAGAACTTCTACTAGGGCAGTATGGAGGGAAAATGTGGGTTCACAGCCCTCCCAAAAAGTCACCACTGGGGCATGGCCTAGTGCAGTTGTGAGAAGAGGCCCACTATCCTCCAGACTCTTGAAAGGTAGATACACTGACAGCTTGCACCCTGTGCCTGCAAAGACCACAGACACTCAACACCAGCCTGTGTAAACAGCCACTAGAGCTGTATCTTGCAGAGCCATAGGGGTAGAACTTCCCAGAGCCTTGGGATCCCACCCCTTGCATCACTGTGGTCTGGATGTGAGACATGGAGTCAAACACAATTATTTTGGAGCTTTAAGATTTAGTGACTGCCTGCTGAGTTTTGGACTTGCATGGGACCTGTAACTCCTTTGTTTTGGCTGATTTATTCCCCACAGAATGAGTATATTTACCCAATGCCTGTACCTCCATTGTATCTTTAAACTAACTAACTTGCTTTTGATTTTACAGGCTCATAGGCAGAAGGGACTTGCCTTGTCTCAGATGAAACTTTGGACTTGGACTTTTGAGTTAATGCTGGAATTAGTTAAGGCGTTTGGGGATTGTTGGAAAGGCACGATTGTATTTTAAAATGTGAGAGGTACATGAGATTTGGGAGGGTCAGGACCAGAATGATGTGGTTTGTCTCTGTCTCCTCCCAAATCTCATGTCAAATGGCAATCCCCAATTTTGGAGGAGGGGCCTGGTGGGAGGTGATTGGATTGTGAGGGTGGCTCCTAATGGCTTAGTATCATCTCTCTAGTGCTGTCTCATGATAAAGATCTCATTAAATCTGGTTGTTTAAAAGTGTGTGGCACCACCCTACCCTACTTTCTCTTCTTCCTGTTCCAGCCATGTAAAACATTCCTCTTTTTTTTTCACCTTCAACTATGATTTTAAGTTTCCTGACTCCTCCCCAGACATGATTCTTGTAGAGACTGTCGAACTGTGAGTCAATTACATCTCTTTTCTTTATAAATTACCCAGTCCCAGGTAGTTCTTTATAGCAATGAAAGAACAGACTAATACAATTACAGTAGGGCATATTTCCCTGGGCCAGCTGGCTGAACTAGGTTTCCACAACTACATACCACCCTAAGGGTAAGTCAAGAAGGGTGTCAGTAAATTGTCCTTCATCCCCATACTACCCCCTTATCAAAATACTGGGCTTTGCAATTTAAAAGGATTTCCACTACTCAATACATTTTTGACTATATCTGCTTTATACTCATGTGAATAGGGCCAACTCTCTGAACACCAAATATACATAGAGGCCTACACACAGTTAAGAAAAGATCAGACAT
>NW_016107808.1:463897-465018 GCF_001604975.1 Cebus imitator | reverse complement strand
AAAAAAAAAAAAAAAAAAAAAAAAAAAAAAAAAAAAAAAAAAAAAAGTCTAAGGTCAAAGGTCCAGAGAGAGAATACTATAAAGAAGCAACAAGAAGTTATGACCAGAAACGTAGTAATGAATATGTCTGATATAGGGAGGCATGGGGTTACTGAAGGAGGCCAAATTATTATATATTTAAGAGACATTTGAAGCAGAGTGACTCCATCTTGAAAAAGAGCTGCATAAAATGAGGCTAAGACCTTCTAAGCTGCATTCCCAGGAGGTTAGTTATCTTTAGTCACAAGATGTTTATGGTTAAAGGAACAGATAAATAGCATTTACTAAACAGACCCAGGACTTAACAGACCAGAAAATGTCCTGATGTCTTGATATCTTAAGGACAAAAGCATTCTTTGTTCAAGAAAAAGTTTTGCTTTAATGATAATATAGTGTGGTGGCACATCCCTGTAATCTCAGCACTTTGGGAGGCCAAGGTGTGCAGATCTCCTTATCCCAAGAGTGTGAGAGCAGGCTGGGAAACATGGCAAAACACCATTTCTATTTTAAAAAAATACAAAAATTAGCTGGGCATGCTGCTGCACACCTCTAGTCCCAGCTACTTGGGAGGTTGAAGTGAGGTCACCTGAGCCTGGGGAGCTTGAGGCTTCAGGAGCCCTGATAGCACTCCAGCCTGGGCAACAGAGGAGGTCCTGTACCCCCAAAATATCTAATAATATAGATCATTGTGGAAGTCAGTGGTTACACAAAGATGAACAATCTTTTGTCACAAGCCCTTGAAGGAGAGCACAACTGCCCCATGGTTATTTTTTGTTTTATCTCATATATAAACAAATAGTCCACCTGTGGTAGATGCATTCACCCTCATGCTTTCAGAAACACCCTACCCTGTCAATCAAGTAACCATTCTTTTGTTTATTTTCTTCTCTAATAAACTTGCTTTCACTTTACTTTGTGTGCTCACTACAAAATCTTCCTTGTGTGAGATCCAAGAACCCCCTCACTGGATCAGAATTCCGTTCTGGTAACATATGTATGATAGAAAAATCATGAACTAGGCCGGGCGCGGTGGCTCATGCCTGTAATCCCAGCACTTTGGGAGGCCGAGGTGGGTGGATCAC
>NW_016107808.1:460213-462427 GCF_001604975.1 Cebus imitator | reverse complement strand
CAAGGGGAGAAATGCCAGATGTAGGTGATGGGGAGGAAGGCAGCAAATCACACTGCCACATGTGTTCCTATGCAACAATTTTGCATGTTCTTCACTGTACCCGAAAACCTAAAATGCAATAAAATAAATGGGGGAAAAAAATAAAATAAAATAAAAATAAAAAATAAATAAATAAATAAAAATAAAAAACTTAATAACTAATAGTATTTTTAACACAATTTTTTTCACCTCTGATTTTTTTTCTCCTTCCCATACTTTCAATTGTGTATTTTAAAAATTCTGCTTTCACATACTTAAGAACTTCTTTGTGTGTCTTTTCTGTCTATTAATTCTTTTCTTATATTTTAAAGCCTTGTTTTTTCACACTGAGCTCAGAGTAATATTAATCTAGGAGAATGACATCAGCAGGATGGCAGAATAGGAGTTTCTAGCCCTTAAACCCCTAAGAAAAACACATATTTAAACAACTACTCAAAGACTAGAATACCTTTATATGAGCTTGGGAGTCCAGCTGAGATGTTCTAGCATCAATGGAGCAAAAAATTCAGGAGGAGGGCAAGTAAAACAGTTTCATTTTACTGTATAACCCCTCCTCCAAAAGAGCATAGCTCAGAGCCAAGAAAGAGCTCTTCAGCCTATAATTTTTACTGTGGAGAAAAGTAAGAAAGAAATGAGCACCTGGCTCCCCTAGCCTTGCAAGACACTGCCCAAGAAACTCACTTCTGTCTCATTCTACCCACAAGAGCGAGGGAGTCAGCAAAATCGAATCATTTGGGAGCAGTCAGGAATAGAGAAAGGGGAGGGGGCTCACAGGATCCTGTGTCCACATCTCAATAAACAGGTGCAGATTCTACTGGCCAGCACACAAAGTTTACCAAGAGTCCCATTAACAAGCCTTATGGAATGTCTCACCTGCAGATCTTCAACTACCTGACAAATACTTCAGCCCCTCTCTCCAGTGCTAGCATTCCGCACTGCCCCAGAGATGGTGTGTGTGCTCCCCTGCAGAAATTAGCTATGCTCCTCTGTGGAAGGCATGTGTAAATGGGTTAAATTATTGAATCCACGGACAAAGAGGGGCTAAATACATGAAAAAAGACTCAACTATATGTTGCCTAAAGGAAACATACTTTGCTTTTCAGGACACACAGAGACTGAAAATGAAGAGAAGGAAAAAGATATTACATGCAAATAGCAGAGGTAGCTATGCTTATGTCAGACAAAATAGACTTTAAGTGTAAAATGAGACACAGAAAGTCATTCCCCAAGATGGCATAACAGTTATAAATATACATATGCCAAACATTGGGGCATCTAAATTTGTACAGTAAATATTAATAGAGTTCAAGGGAGAGATAGATTACAATAGAATAATAGTAAGAGACTTGAACACCTCACTTTCTCCAACAGACAGATCATGCAGACAGAAAATCAGTGAGGAAACAATGGACTTAAATAACACTTTAGACAAAATGAACTTAACAGATAAACGCAGAACATTATATTCAACATGAACAGAATACATTCTATGCCAGTGCACAAGGAACATTCTTCAGGATTGATCATGTGTCAAGCCCCCAAAAAGGTCTGAACAAATTTAGGACAACTGAAATAATATTGAATATATTTTTCTGGTCACAATTGTATAAAATTTGAAATCAGTAACAGGAAGAATTTTAGAAAAATTATAAAGGCATAGAATTAAACAACATGATCCTGAACAACCAATGAGTCATGGGAGGAATTAAAAGGAAAATTAAAAATATCTTAAGACAGAAAAAAATGTATACCTACAATGTAACAAAATTTATGGCCTGCAGCAAACATTATCTAAAGATGGATGTTTATGACAATTAATAACTACGTCAAAAAAAAAAAGAAAAAGAAAGAAAGAAAGATCTCAAAGAACCTAACACTCTGTCTCAAGGTATAGCAAAAGAACAAACTAAGCCCAAATTCAGTACAAAGAAGGAAATAATGACCAGAGTTGAAATAAATAGAGACTAGAAAAACAGTCACAAAGATTAATGAAACTAAGATTTGTTTTTTTGAGAAGAGGAACAAAATTAACAGAACTGTAGGTAGGTTAAGAAAAAGGAGAGAAGTGTTCCTATTTCTCCACATCCTCTCCAGCATCTGTTGTCTCCAGATTTCTTAATGATCGCCATTCTAACTGGCGTGAGATGGTATCTCAATGTAGTTTTGATTTGCATT
>NW_016107808.1:454507-459973 GCF_001604975.1 Cebus imitator | reverse complement strand
TTTTGGTGTTTTGGTCATGAAGTCCTTGCCTACGCCTATGTCCTGAATGGTGTTGCCTAGATTTTCTTCTAGGGTTTTTACGGTGTTAGGTCTTATGTTTTGGTCTTTAATCCATCTGGAGTTAATTTTAGTGTAAGGTGTCAGGAAGGGGTCCAGTTTCTGCTTTCTTCACATGGCTAGCCAGTTTTCCCAACACCATTTATTAAACAAAGAATCCTTTCCCCATTGCTTGTTTTTGTCAGGTTTGCCAAAGATCAGATGGATGAGTTCGTGTCCTTTGTAGGGACACGGAGGAACCTGGAAGCCATCATTCTCAGCAAACTGACACAGGAGCAGAAAATCAAACACCGCATGTTCTCACTCATAGGCAGGTGTTGAACAATGAGAACACGTGGACACGGGGAAGGGAGCATCACACACTGGGGTCAGTTTGAGGGAAATAGGGGAGGGACAGTGGGGGGTGAGGAGTTAGGGGGGATGGCATGGGGAGAAATGCCAGATATAGGTGAGGGGGAGGAAGGTAGCAAATCACACTGCCACGTGTATACCTATGCAACAATCTTGCATGTTCTTCACGTGTACCCCAAAACCCAAAATGGAGTTTAAAAAAAAAGAGAGAATACGCTAATAAATTTATAAATGAACAGATACTATGACTGAGTATACCTCAAAAATCTGAGACAGGTCTCAGTTAATTTAGAAAGTTAATTTTGCCAAGGTGGAGGACATACACCCATGACACAGCCTCAGGAGGTCCTGATGATGTGTGCCTAAGGTAGTCAGAGCTATTTGGTTTCATACATTTTAGAGAGCCATGAGACATCAATCAACACATGTAAGATGAACATTGGTTCAGTCTGGAAAAGACGGGACAACTTGAAGCAAAGGTGAAACAACTCTAGTGAGAAGGGTAGTTCCAAGTCATAAGTAGATGAGAGACAAATGGTTGCATTCGTTTGAGTTATTAACTTTTCCAAAGCAGGCAATCAGATATGCATGAATCTCAGTGAACAGAGGCAACTTTGAATGAAATGGGAGGCAGGTTTGCTCTAAGGAGTCCCTAGATTCACTTTTCCCTTTAGCTTAGGGATTTCAGGACCCCAATAATTATTTTCATTTCACAACTGATACTACAGAAACAGAAAAAAAAATGATAACAGCCTACTGTAAAAATTATACACCAACAAATTGAATATCTTAGAAGAAATGTATAAATTCTTATGAATATAGAACCTACTAAGCCAGAATCATAAAGAAACAGATAATCTTAATAGATCCAATAACAAATTAGAAGACTGGAAACCATCATTCTCAGCAAGCTGACACAAGAACAGAAAATCAAACACTGCATGTTCTCACTCATAGGCGGGTATTGAACAATGAGAACACATGGACGCAGGGAGGGGAGCATCACACATTGGGGTCTGTTTGGGGGAACTAGGGGAGGGACAGTGGGGGGTAGGGAGTTGGGGAGGGATAACATGGGGAGAAATGCCAGATATAGGTGATGGGGATGGAGGCAGCAAACCACATTGCCATGTATGTACCTATGCAACAATCCTGCATGTTCTACACATGTACTCCAGAACCTAAAGTGCAATAAAATATGTTTTAAAAAATTAGAAGACTGAATCAGTAATAACAAGTTTTTCATAAAGGAAATGCTCAGAACCTGATGGCTTTACTGTCAAATTCTACCAACTGTGTAAAGAACAACTAATGCCAATCCTTCTGAAACTCTTTTAAAAAACTGAGGAAGAGAGAATATGGTTCAAATTCCTTTGACAAAGTCAGCATTACCCTGATACCATGTATATGGTGAAAGGAAGGGGTCCAGGTTGAATCTTCTGCATATGGGCAGCCAGTTATCTCATCTTCATTTATTAAATAGGGAGTCCTTTCCTCATTGCTTGTAATTGTTCACCTTGTCAAAGATTATATAATTGTAAGTGTGTGGCCTTATTTATATGTTCTCTATTCTGTTTGATTTTTCTCTATGTCTGTTTTTGTACCATGCAGTTTCTGTTAATGTGGCATTGTAGTACAGTTTGAAATCAGACAGTGGGATGTCTCTGGCTTTGTTCTTTTTTCTTAGGATTACTTTGGGTATTTAGGCTTTCTTTGGTCCCATATGAATTTTAGAGTATTTTTCTCTTATTCTGTGAAGAATGTCACTGTTAGTTTTCTTGGACTAGCAGTGAATATGTAAATTGCTTTGGGTAGCATGGCCATTTTAACAATGTTGGTTCTTCTTATCCATGAGCATGGAATGTTCTTCCCATTTGTTTGTGTTATTTCTGATTTCTTTTAGCAATGTTTTGTAATTCTCATTGTAGAGATTATTCACCTCCCTGGCTAGTTATATTCCTATGTATTTTATTATTTCTGTGGCTATTGTGAATGGTATTGTATTCTTCATTTGGCTCTCAGCTTGGACATTGTTGGTATATAGACATACTGCTAATTTTTGTACACTGATTTTGTCTTCTGAACCTTTGCTAAATATGTTTATCAGATCTGGGAGTCTTTGAGCAGAGACTATAGAATTATCTAGGTATAGAATCATATCATCTGTAAAGAGACAGAATTTAACTTCCTCTGTTTTTATTTAGATGCATTTTATTTCTCTCTCATGCCTAATTGCTATGCCTAGAACTTCCCACACTGCCATTCTTGCTGTTTCCAAAAAAAAAAAAAAAATAAGGAACATTCTTACCTCAAGGCCTTTGTTTGCACATTTTGTTTTGCCTAATGTTGTTCTTAGAGATATATTTTTGGCTTGAACATATTTTTCTGTAGTTCCTCACTTGAATGAAATCAACATATTAATAGTATCTTTCTTGGCCATTATTTATAATTGCAATCCCCAGGCCTCCTGCCACCCTTTTACTTCTTTCTTCATATTTATTTTTCCTTAACACTTACTACTATTTAATATTATTTATTAAACTTATTTAATTTAGTATTGTCTGTTTTGTTTCACTGTAATATAAGCTTCGTGGCAATATGAATATTCTCTCTCTCCCTCTCTCTCTCTTTCTCTCCACTTAAACAATGACTCACGCATAGACCTTGAAGAAGTACTTAGCACATAATTGGTGACATATAGTCAAATGAATTAAATGATTCAACAGTAATACTAACAAGTGTAAAGAATGATCAAAACCATTAGTCTATATTTCCTTACTAACACTATGCCCTAACCAGCTGAGTTAACAAAATAACAACCATTATTTTACAATCTGAAGGTACTAAAGTATCATGGCTGGAAAAGTCTTTGGGCATCTCCCTGAGCAGTCCATTTATATTACAGATAAGGGCATTTAAACAGAGCTTTATGGCTATATAGTAGCAGAGCCAGGGTTAAATGCCACGTCTCCTGATTTCTAGTCTAGTGCTTTAGCTAAATTTGTACATTGCATTTTGATTTATAGCCAAATATGCCAGTCACAGTGTGAAGAATTTTCTTTATTCCTGAATTTTTGCAGCTTTAAAAACCATTCTTAGAAACCACTTATGACAGGATCAGATATGATAAAAATCATGTTCTCTTTAATAGTTAAAGGAAATACTGATCCAGTTCCGTCATAAGCTTCATGTACACAACACGATTATTTGAATAGTGAAGAATAAAATCTATCAGTTTACATATAGCTTGGTTTAATGTGTTTAATCCAAAGAGAAGATAAATTGTTTGATTCATTTATGCTGCATAATATTAAATTATATTTGTAGTCTCCATTTTTTAACACATAATGATAATTGACAAAAATATTGCTTTTAGCTACTGTTTGTGAGG
The DNA here is from genome assembly GCF_001604975.1 of Cebus imitator. Classification (NCBI taxonomy): domain Eukaryota; kingdom Metazoa; phylum Chordata; class Mammalia; order Primates; family Cebidae; genus Cebus; species Cebus imitator. The sequence continues at coordinate 456,174 of NW_016107808.1, read as the reverse complement.
AACCTATTTGGTGCTGTCTTTATAAGATCAAAAACATTTAGGCTATGTTAATATTTACATTAGTAGCTTAGTAAGTATTAATCACAAAACAAAATATAAGATTTAAAAAATCGATTCCTTTTGCAATAGTAGTTTATATAAATACATTGTAGTCTCCCCTTACATGCAGGGAATAAGTTCCAAGACACCCAGTAGGTTTCTGAAATGGCAGACAAATCTAACCCTATACTTACTGTACTATGTTTGTTCTATGCATATGTATCTATGATAAAGTTTAATTTTATAAATTAGGCACAGGAAGAGGTTAACAACAATAAGTGATCATAAAATAGAACAATTATAATAATATCAAAAGCTATGTGAATATGGTCTTTCTATCTCACAGTATCTTACTGCACTATACTCACCTCTTTTCAGACCATAGTTGACCATTGGTAACTGAAACTACAAAAAGCAAAACTGTGGATAAATGGCTACTACTGTATTTATTTATCACAAAAGATGTACAGTTACTTGAAACAGTAACACACATCTGTAATATATTTATTCAATTTAAAAATAAGTTTTAATGATTTGATATGGAATTACATAAAATATATATAATTATATTATATGATATATATTTTTACATAATACATAAAAACAATTTTATAATTCTAAAAAGCTCTTTAGATCCAAAGGTTTTATCAGTGTGTTGTATGTCTCTCTGTGTGTGTGTGTATGTGTGTGTATGTGTCAGTAACTGTATAAAATATTCATTTGATAATGACAGTATTATAGGCTGAATGCTTGCGTGCCCCTAAAATTTGTACATTGAACTCTTAATCTCCAGTGTTATAGTATTTGGAGATGGGTTATTTGGGATGTAACTAGGTTTAGATGACATGAAAATGGAGTCCCCACGATAAAATTAGTGCCTTTTTAAGAAGAGGGAGAGGCCAGGCACGGTGGCTCACACCTGCAATCCCAGCACTTCGGGAGGCTGAGGTGGGTGGATCATGAGGTCAAGAGATTGAGATCATCCTGGCCAACACGATGAAATCCTGTTTCTACTAACCATACAAAAATTAGCTGAGCATGGTGGCATGCACCTGTAGTCCCAGCTACTTGGAAGGCTGAGGTAGGAGAATCTCTTGAACCCAGGAGGCAGAGGTTGCAGTGAGCCGAGATCATGCCACTGCAGTCCAGCCTGGTGACAGAGTGAGATTCCATCTCAAAAAACATAAAAAAAAAAAAGAGGAGGGAGAGACACGAAAGTAGAGCTTGATTCTATGTGCGTTGTTTGCACTTTCCCATTCAATACATATAAACATTTATAAGGTAGATACTACAATTTTTCTTATTTTAGAGAGGAAAAAAGTAAAGAATAAAAAGGTAAAATAAGTGGCTCAATATCAGATTTAAAAATTAAATTTGAGTCTGCTAAATTTCAGGGTGCAGTATCTGTACCATCATCTTATACTTTTAATGCAAGAAAACCAAAGTAGAACCATATTTAAAAATCTAGAATGCGAATAATATTTAGAATGTAAATACTATTATGCCAAATAGAAATATCAATGATTAGTCCAGCACTTTCTAGAACATTAATATCGGCTTGATGGAAATATTCTCACAGTTGTACTGCATTCTGAGACTCTCCCTATCCAATCCTTTCTTCCTTCCCT